>NW_027781664.1:0-290 GCF_054177405.1 Leptonychotes weddellii | reverse complement strand
TGTATGTCTTCTTTGGAAAAATGTCTATTCAGAGCCTCTGCCCAATTTTTTTAAAAGATTTTATTTATTTGAGAGAGATTGTGGGTGAGCATGCATGCACACACACACGTGAGAGAGAGAGAGAGGGAGAGCAGGAGTGGGGGCAGAGAGCGAGGGAGAAGCAGACTCCCTGCTGAACAGGGATCCCTAAGTGGGGCTTAATGCCAGGACTCTGGGATCATGACCTGAGCTGAAGGCAGACTCCTTTTTTTTTTTTTAAAGATTTTATTTATTTATTTGAGACAGAGAGA
>NW_027781663.1:0-290 GCF_054177405.1 Leptonychotes weddellii | reverse complement strand
TGTATTTTCAGTGATCTTTTTTTCATCTCTGAAAAGGAGTTAGAACAACTCCTTCAATTAGTGTGAAGGAGAAGTAACTGAGGCAGGAAGGCCTACCTGACATTTGCTATCTCTCATTCTCTGAGCTTCCAGAGGAAAGCAGTTCTTTGCAACTCTGTTCCTAGTTAAGGAGACTACTTGAGTTTGGCAATGAAGGGTCGTTTCAGTTAGGATGACTGTCTTATGCCCCATTATTTTAGGGCAAGGCTCCTAATGCTAGTGAGTGAGCAGTAAACTGAGAATGGAAATCT
>NW_027781662.1:0-290 GCF_054177405.1 Leptonychotes weddellii | reverse complement strand
GGAGGGAGGGAGGGAAGGAGGGAGGGAGAGAGAGAAAGGAAGGAAGGAAAGAAGGAAGGAAGAGAGGGAGGGAGGGAAGGAGGGAGGGAGAGAGAGAGAGAGAAAGGGAGGAAGGAAGGAAGGAAGGGAGAGAGGGAGGGAGGGAGGGAAGGAGGGAGGGAGAGAGAGAGAGAGAGAAAGGAAGGAAGGAAAGAAGGAAGGAAAGAAAGAAAGAAAGAAAGAAAGAAAGAAAGAAAGAAAGAAAGAAAGAAAGAAAGAAAGAGGGTGCCTGGGTGGCTCAGTTGGTTGGG
>NW_027781661.1:0-3519 GCF_054177405.1 Leptonychotes weddellii | reverse complement strand
ATAAATAAATAAAAAATCTTTAAAAAAAAAAAGATTTTATTTATTTGAGAGAGAGAATGAGATAGAGAGAGAGCATGAGATGGGGGAGGGTCAGAGGGAGAAGCAGACTCCCCGCTGAGCAGGGAGCCCGATGCGGGACTCGATCCAGGGACTCCAGGATCATGACCTGAGCCGAAGGCAGTCGCTTAACCAACTGAGCCACCCAGGCGCCCCTCAAATAAATAAAATCTTAAAAAAAAAAAAAAATGATCTCCAGTCATCGGTTTTGAAAAATTTTAGCTAATTACGTCCACTCTCCCTTCACAAACAATAAGTAGTCAAACTAAAGAATGACGATTAATTCTGTATTTCTGCAAAAATGGCCCGTGATGAAATAATGCTCCAGATTAGCAAATAAAATGTTTTTCATGTATTTACATTAATACACTTTGCAGAAATATCAAGTCATTCCTTTAAACATATCTTATCATGAATAAGCTGCTTAAATATATGCTAGAAAAAAATCACTTGAAGAATGAAGTGTGGACAACCAAAAAGGACATCACTTGTGACAGAAGTATTCAAAGGATAAAAAAGGTTAAAGTAAAGCTATTTAAAATGCAATAAAATATAAAAACCGCCTAAGGCTGCATAGGCACTATCAACACAGCAACTAGTATCAGAGAACATTCGTTTTGGACCCTGATACTTGAGAAATTTATTTAGAGCTAACGACAATATTCAAAAATTCATTAAAATACTGCCTACTGAGCAAAGAAAGCACAATCTAAAATGAATTTGCCATCAAAAACACAAATTCTAAAACAAACCAAAATGCTATCAGTTTCTGCAAAATCATCAGAGAGTTCACCTAGGTATTAGAATTACTCCTTAAATTCCCGCATCTTGATAAATGGCAAGAGCATAAAAAGTTGCCCGTCTACTTCACCGAGACACTAAGGTTCCTCGTAGGAGCGCTGAGAACATTGACTCCGCCTCTGGTCCTCCCCTCTTGTTAGCCCCTCGGGCACGCAGGTGGCGCCACTTTAGATAACTACCCTGTAACCTCACCCCTGTGCTCCTCGCTCCATAAAAGCTGGGGATTAAGGCCCGGATAGTGGCGGCAGATAGGAGTGCTGCTTGGATTGTCCGGTGGTCCGACCGCCTGCCTGATGGCCCCTGTCTGTAAGTTACCCTGGGTAAAACTGTGAACGGTATGGAGTGGCTCGCTTCTTTTTCTGGTATTGCAATGCCTTCTCAGGCTGGAGGGTACGTTACTGACCCTCCTCCACCTTCGAACAATTGGTTACTCTGCTGGATACCGAGAAAGAAACAAGCATGAGGGACGGGGCTGAGCAGCCGAAAGCTCCTTGTTTCTGGGGGAGCTCCCAAGCTAGCCAGCCACCGCCATGTGGGGGCACTTGGCCAGGTGTTCTGAGCATTTCGGACCAGTGCTTGGGTACAGATACCCTAAAAACACCCGGGGGATTGCTAGCTATCCTGTCTGAAACGGGTGGGGAAGCACCGAGGGAAGGGCCGAGAAGGGGTGGCAGCTCAGGTGTCCTCACTGGGGGATCCTGGGAAGGTGATATTGAAGACTGTTTCTTACCGTCAGCGGGGGCGGGGAGCGGGGGGGGGGGCGCACGGCATGGTGCCTGTAGTCCTTGCCCTCTGCTTGCTTGGCCTGTCACCACAGTAGTCTCTGGGTGGCAGACTTCAGGAAAGCCTAAAGAATCTGTCAAAAGGGAAATGGACTGAAAAACAGGGAAAAAGAAAGGATATTGCCTATAATAAAATGGAGAGGGGGCCCATCTGGTAAACAATTGTGGCAAGAGCTAATATCTGGGGCGCCTGGGTGGCTCAGTCGTTAGGCGTCTGCCTTCGGCTCAGGTCATGGTCCCAGGGTCCTGGGATCGAGCCCCGCATTGGGCTCCCTGCTCTGCGGGAAGCCTGCTTCTCCCTCTCCCACTCCCCCTGCTTGTGTTCCTGCTCTCACTATCTCTCTCTGTCAAATAAATAAAATCTTTAAAAAAAAAAAAAAGATTTAAAAAAAGAGCTAATATCTGGAACGCTGAGAGAAAATCTAGACAGACAACCCAGTTTGGTCTTGCTAAGCCTAAGGAAGGTGTTGCCTAAGGGAAAGCAGTTTACTCCCTTGAAGGAAGTCTTAAAAAGCCAGGGGTGTTGCAGAGTGCCCCTCCAGTAAGGAGGTGGATACACCCTACCACTAGAGACTGGGGGCTAGGCCAGTGTCGCCCTCTAGTGTATGCAATAGGGGGCAGCCGGAGGCCCCAGGGTGAATTAACCATTTACTGGTCTAGCACTAACCGACAGACCCTACTAGCTCTAATAAACCGTGGAGCTGAAAGCACACTTATCTTTGGAAGCCCCCTCAAAATTTCAGGGAAACATAAAGGCTATTTATGGTTATGGGGACAGATTGGCAAGTCCAGACAAGCTAATCCCTACCTACACTTGGCAGGCTTCCTCCCTGCTGTTTTGTTGCGCACATTTCCCCCATTCCTGAGTATAATTTGGGCACAGATGTTTTACAGGATCTGGATCTAACTGCAATGACAGGCAAATTCAGGTTGGGTATCTGAGGAGTGAAACCCATCTTCGTGGGCCATGCAAAATGGGAACCTATGCAGCCGCTGGATTCCCTGGAGAATAACACAAGTACAGCCCTGGAGAATAATACAAGTACAGCAAAATGGGAACCTATGCAGCCGCTGGATTCCCTGGAGAATAATACAAGTATTATTCCCTGGAGAATAATACAAGTACAATTAATGCTAGGTGGGGGCTGGGAATTAGATGTAAGTTCACATCTAGAAGGGTTTGGATGGGGCTTGTGGCAATGACAAAATGGGAAATCAATTATTTTTGTTTTTATTTCAATTATAGTTGTCTAACAAAGTGGTATATTAGTTTCAGGTATACAGTTTAGTGATTCAACATTTCCATACATCACCTGGTGCTCATCACAAGTGCCCTCCTTAATTCCCATCACCTATTTCACCCATCCCCTGCCCCCCCTCCCCTCGAGGTTCAATAAGAATCTGTTCTCCTTATAACATGACACCCCTGGAAACATTGATTAGATTACCAAGACTTTGAGTGGAATGTCGTATTTGAGAAAGACCTGCATAGGCTCAGATAAGACCAGACAGCTTTAAGGAACTAAGGGTGACTTTATGGAGCCAACGAAGCCCCTGGGGAAAAAATCAGCCCGATTTCTTGCTTACAGGGTTCCCGGGAACCTTACCAGGTGAATAAGGAAGGTCACCTCCTGGCAGGTTCGGGTATCTCAGGATATTTTGGGGGAACTCAAGAAGAGAGGAAGCAACCTGTATCTATAGGTATTGCAGGTGAGTCTGATTTGGCTTCACTCTTAACCTTGAAAGATGATTAAAAGCTCACTGTGAGGTTCCTTATGAAAAGTTCCAGAGTCCTGAGCGCCCTATAAAGGCCTCACACATGAGTTCTGTCTTTCCACGCAACAGCTTTATTCAATCACAAAGCAAGGTTAACCTAATT
>NW_027781660.1:0-290 GCF_054177405.1 Leptonychotes weddellii | reverse complement strand
TCTGAACATCATTGTCGTTATCATAGTTATAATCATAGCCCTCAAGCGTACCTGCTTTGGTTTTAGAGACATAAAACTTTTGATATACGACATTGCAAACCAGCTCGTTAGATGCTGCCAGCCAAGTCTCTGGCAGTAATAAGTGCAATATAGCATCAACACTATCGCCCAAATCATTAACAAGGTTACTTTTAGCATTAGACAATAAATCATCTGTTTTAACCGTATAGTACTGGCGACTGTTAATATTAATACGATTGTGAATCTGTAGCTTACCTAAATTCTCAAAC
>NW_027781659.1:0-290 GCF_054177405.1 Leptonychotes weddellii | reverse complement strand
TTATTTGACAGAGAGAGACACAGCGAGAGAGGGAACACAAGCAGGGGGAGTGGGAGAAGGAGAAGCAGGCTTCCCGCGGAGCAGGGAGCCGGATGTAGGGCTTGATCCCAGGACCCTGGGATAATGACCTGAGCCGAAGGCAGATGCTTAATGACTGAGCTGGCCAGGCGCCCAGAGAACTAAAAGTTTTTAAGAAACAGACACTAGTTCCATTTTTTTTCCTAAAAGTGAAAATGATTCATATTCATCATAAACATTAAAAAAAAACAGGTGAAAAAAGCAAGTAAATT
>NW_027781658.1:0-290 GCF_054177405.1 Leptonychotes weddellii | reverse complement strand
TTTTTTTTTTTTTTTACAATTTTTTAAAAATTCATTAAGGTGAAACACAGCACAACATAAAACAAAGTATATCAAGTGAGCCATCTCCGCGTGTTTGCAATGTTGTACGACCACCTGCCCCACCTATTTCCAAAATATTTCCATCCCTCCAAAAGAAAACCCCCCACCCACGGGGCAGGTTCCCCCCACGTCCCCCCTCGGGGCCTGGCCATGACCAAGCTGCATGCTGTTTCTACAGATTACCTCTTCTGGATGTTTCCCGTAAGTGGAGGCCTACAGTAAGTGACCTC
>NW_027781657.1:0-290 GCF_054177405.1 Leptonychotes weddellii | reverse complement strand
TGACGTGATAAATGTACAGTCAGCACCATGGAGAGACTATCTCGTTCTACTAGAGTTTTGAGATCAGAGTGGGTAGTGGAAAATGAACCCGGAGAGGTTTCAGAAGTGAGTAAATTTTGAGTTGAATCTTGAAGGTGAATAGTTTTACATGTGATTAAACTGGAGAAAGATAGGAGGGTTCCCCTTTCTCTGCATTCCCGACATCTGTCGTTTCCTGACTTGTTCATTTTTGCCATTCTGACTGGTGTGAGGTGGTATCTCATTGGGGTTTTGATTTGGATTTCCCTGAT
>NW_027781656.1:0-290 GCF_054177405.1 Leptonychotes weddellii | reverse complement strand
TATAAAACTTAATATGATAGAACATCACACAGCCATTAAACAAATTACAATTTTTTAAAAGGTTACAAAATATTAACACCAAACTAAATGTATACAGAAAAAGGATTGGAAAGACATATTACTATATAGAATTTTTTTTTAAATTTTTTATTGTTATGTTAATCACCATACATTACATCGTTAGTTTTTGATGTAGTGTTCCATGATTCATTGTTTGTGTATAACACCCAGTGCTCCATGCAGAACTTGTCCTCTTTAATACCCATCACCAGGCTAACCCATCCCCCCAC
>NW_027781655.1:0-290 GCF_054177405.1 Leptonychotes weddellii | reverse complement strand
TTATTCTTATGTTAATCCCCATACATTACATCATTAGTTTTAGATGAAGTGTTCCATGATTCATTGTTTGTGCACAACACCCAGTGCTCCTTGCAGAATGTGCCCTCCTCAATACCCACCACCAGGCTAACCCATCCTCCCACCCTCCTCCCCTCTAGAACCCTGTTTGTTTTTCAGAGTCCATCGTCTCTCATGGTTCGTCTACCCCTCCGATTTCCCCCGCTTCATTCTTCCCCTCCTGCTACCTTCTTCTTCTTCTTCTTTTTTTTCTTAACATATATTGCATTATT
>NW_027781654.1:0-290 GCF_054177405.1 Leptonychotes weddellii | reverse complement strand
CTTCAAGGGGCCATAGCCATCACCTAATCCAGGAATAACAGAGGTGTGGCATAAGAGATATTCGTCACTTATTCCTCCTTTAATGGCAGATGTGAGTAATCAATCATGACACAAATTTCCTGCTAAGACTACCTATTCTCTGATGTAGAAAAGGGAGAGTCCACTGTAGCAATCAGGGAGGGCTTCCTGAAGGAGGAGAACTTTAAGCTGATTTTTCGAATGATGGGCAGGGTTTAGAGACGTGACCTCCAAACTTCGGGTGGGGGAGGCTCAGGAGACCATAGGGAACT
>NW_027781653.1:0-290 GCF_054177405.1 Leptonychotes weddellii | reverse complement strand
TCCTGGCGGGGTCCCAGCTGGCGCCGCCGCGTGGGTCTTGGCACAGCTGGTTCCTCCTTAGCATTCACGTCTCAGCCCGCAGTTCCCTCCATGGACAGGCCTCCCTGGCCCCATCAAACCCATGCCTGGGGGTTCTTCTTTCCTAAGATTGTCTTGTTTGTTGGCTTTTGGAGTTGGGGATTTCCTTGCTGTCTCCCCCACTCAAGGGGCAGCTCCGTGAGGGCAAGGAGCTTACCTGTCTCATGGAAAGCCTTATGCTCCGTGTCTGGAGCGCAGCCCGCACTCAGACT
>NW_027781652.1:0-290 GCF_054177405.1 Leptonychotes weddellii | reverse complement strand
TTTTTTTTTTTTTTAAGATTTTATTTATTTATTTGACAGCAAGAGAGGGAACACAAGCAGGGGGAGTGGGAGAAGGAGAAGCAGGCCTCCTGCCCAGCAGGGAGCCCATGCAGGGCTCGATCCCAGGACCCCGGGATCATGACCTGAGCCAAAGGCAGAGGCTTAACCACTGAGCCACCCAGGCGCCCCCAGTGACTGTTAATTTGAGAATATTTTGTTTTTGTGTAATTGTGAGAAGATTTCAAAGTCCCATCCCAAATGTCTCTCACTTTGGGAAATTTAAAAAATTT
>NW_027781651.1:0-290 GCF_054177405.1 Leptonychotes weddellii | reverse complement strand
CTCTGATGAGAAGTCTGTGTCCTGACTTTGAACACGAGCTCTGTTCTGATTTTATTTTCTTTTCATCTTTGCTGTTTTTCCCCTCAAGTTCCGTTATTATATTTCTAGATTTTGGCTTGTTTTGCATCTTGGAGTTGTCTTTCAACAATTCCAGATAATTCTTGGTCTTTATATCTTCAGATTCTGCTTCTAAGGTGTTTTTTTTTTTTCCCCTTCTGAGAGAGCTTCTCATTCTGTCTCTGTTTTCTTACCCTTACTCTGTGTGTTCTCTTTTTTGGTCTCTTTGTGCT
>NW_027781650.1:0-3521 GCF_054177405.1 Leptonychotes weddellii | reverse complement strand
CCGCGGGAAGCCTGCTTCTCCCTCTCCCACTCCCCCTGCTTGTGTTCCCTCTCTCACTGTCTCTCTCTCTGTCAAATAAATAAAATCTTAAAAAAAAAAAAAACCTGTTATAAGTAATAGTATAAATGATTTAGGAATCTCACCAACTTTCAGATATTCCATAGTGGTTGTTATGTGGGTAGGATTAGAAGATACCTTGCCTCCAAACCCAGAAGTGTCTCTCTTATTCATGATTCCGGTGCTAACGTCCTTCCACTGGGGAGATCTTCCTCTGATGTAAGCATTGAGGTCTGTAAACTATTTGCCCACAGAATCAAGGCTAGAACCAAAGTCAGTGCTCTCTCAAACTATACCCTGTGTCCCCATCTCTGTGGTTCTTTTTAAAACATGATTTTAGGGGTGCCTGGGTGGGTCAGTTGGTTAAGCGACTGCCTTCGGCTCAGGTCATGATCCCGGAGTCCTGGGATCAAGTCCCACATCGGGCTCCCGGCTCAGCAGGGAGCCTGCTTCTCCCCCTGACCCTATCCCCTCTCATGCTGTTTCTCTCTCTCTCTCTCTCTCAAATAAATAAATAAATAAAATCTTAAAAAAAAAAACTATGATTTTATGTTAAATTTATATTCCATTTGGTGACACTAGAAACTTATAAGCACGAGGGGTGCCACCAAAAGGGGTTAATTAGAAACAAGTACCAGGAGCCTGGGTGGCTCAGTCAGTTAAGCGTCTGCCTTCGGCTCAGGTCATGATCCTGGAGTCCCAGGATCAAGCCGGGCATCAGGCTCCCTGCTCAGCGGGAAGTGTGCTCCTCTCTCTGCCCTTCACCCAACTTGTGTTCTCTCTCTGTCTCTCTCAAATAAATAAACAGAATCTTAATAAAAAAAGAAACAAGTGCGAACTTTCTTGTATGTGAATAGAGCAGGGCACCGCGTCTGATATCCCACTCATGGAAGCCTGGCCAGTAGCCCTAGTCTCAGCAAGAATCTGTAAGCAGCCATCTAAGGAGCACCTGCTGGCCAGGGTCTGCCTGAGGACAAAGCCTTTCTTAGGAAAGCATCACCTATGTTTTCTCCTCTAAACCCTGAAGCCGAACTCTCACAAACACACACTGAGCAGAAGAACTGGAAGATGACTGTCATTCTGTCAAACCAATTTGTCTT
This sequence comes from Leptonychotes weddellii, assembly GCF_054177405.1. Classification (NCBI taxonomy): domain Eukaryota; kingdom Metazoa; phylum Chordata; class Mammalia; order Carnivora; family Phocidae; genus Leptonychotes; species Leptonychotes weddellii. The sequence continues at coordinate 2,364 of NW_027781650.1, read as the reverse complement.
CTGACATTCGTTCTTTCCCCTATCTCCCTATCTCCCTTTTTAATTAGAGTTTTCAGTCATTAGAGATTCATTCATTCATTTCCTCAATAAAGTTCTGAGTTTCTGCTCTGTACCTTAGTGTTCTGCGGACCCCGGAGCATCCGGGACATGCCCTGCTCCTGGGAAGCTCTCAAGGACATGGCAGGACACCAGTGGGGAAGGTTGAAGATGCCTCCAAGGGGCCTGGACCCCAGGCACTGGAGCTCCCTGCTTCTCCAAGGATTCCTAAACTGCAAAGGTGTCAGGGAAGTGATGGAACAATTGGATCCCATGGGTATGGGCCCTAGGACAATGGCCATAATCAATACAGATGCATGAACAGTAATAAAAACGAACTCTTTGAGCTTGTTATATGCCAGGCACTGCGTTTTGCATTTTATGTATTATAAGTCATTTCATCTTCTCAACATCCCCACAAGTCAGATACTATTATTCCCACTCCATAAGTGAGGAAAGAGACAGAGAGAAAGTGGGTAGCCTCCATGAGTTCTGACAGCTGCTTAGCAGCCCAGGCAGGATTTGGTCTCAAGGGGTCTTACTCCAGGCTTTTAACTTCATGCCTTGGCATCAACTAGGACCTTTGCGTAACCCCTGGGGAGTGGGGAGCTTCCAGCTTTGCTGAGGTTGATATTTCTGCCAGGTCAGCAGGGTGAGGGCTTAGAGGAAGTATAAGGATGGTCAATTCTATGAGAGGAACACAAAAAATCATCAAAACCACCAAGCGAGATGAGAAGGTCTCTGGTCTCCTGGCGGGGACTTGGCAACGTTGATAGCTCACTTCTCTGGTCTAGGCAAGCTCCAACTGAGGCTCTGCCAAGGCAAGGTCTTGGGGTCAGAATGGAAGCTCTCATCCCAGCCAGTGAGGGGAACAATTAAGAGGACCATAAGAACTGTCAGCCTAGATGCAAGGCTGGGTGCAATTTGCTGGCTGTGATTCCAAAGACAGATGTGGTTCCAGCAAGATAGAGTGACAGATGTAGGGAGAGGCAGGGGGTAGATGGAGCCTGGAGAAAGTTCCTGGAGACCTTGGAGTGGAGGGAAGGGGGACTTATATGGCATGCTTATAAGGCCAGAGGAAGGAAGAGGGCTGTTAGGGGTGCAGAGATATTTCAGCTAGACAAGCATGAGACAGCCTCCTCTTCTAGGAGAGGTCTGGGGGAGGAAGAGGGGTTTTGAGAACAGGAGCCGAAGAACAGACACAGAACAGAAGCCCAGGCAGAAGGAGGCAGCTGCAAGGAAGTGGGGATGAGTGGCTGGGGTGTCTTAGGCCAGGATCCCTGCTCCCCACCTCCAGGGAGCTAAGAGGATGCTGACCTTGTCCGCAATGAAAGAGGCTTGTGAGCTAATGAATCAGTTCAGCCTGACTCATTCGATTTGTGCTTAATGTAAATCTGCTTTTTAAAATTGTAAAATAAGGTTTTTATCTTAAAAGGAAAAAAATAAGAAACCCTTCTGATCTGAAGTCAAATTTAACTGCTTTGCAGCATGTGAACCTGAAGCCTAAGTCCATGGAGAATCAGCCAAATTAAAAAATACTCCTCAGCTTGGCCACAAATCTTAAATCTGGGGATAGACCCAGCGGTCCCACTGTGATACTAAAGCTAAATTATACATTGAGTCGTAAGCCTGGAATGCTATGATTTTTCTGTCACAGACAGGTATTCATTAAAGGTCACTTGGCAGCCCTGGAAACGCAGTCTTTCACACCATAATAGCTGAGAGCTTGAACCCATTTCCTCTGTCATTGCTCTGGATCTTGACTTCTGGCTCAAAGTTGAGGAGGTAGAAAAAAATGACTTTTTTTCCCCCCCATGGTGCTTGGTAGTTGTTGTTTTTTTTTTTTTTTTGATTATAAAAGTGATAGATGGTTATTAAAAATGTGAAGAAAATATAGAAAAAATGGAAGCATTAAAGCATTCCCAGTCCAGCTCACCCACCAAATTTAGATATTAATGTTTCAATATTTTCCTTCCAGTCTTGTCTTCTATATGGAGGGAGTTTTCTAAATTAATTTAGATGACACCGGATACATGATTATCTAGCTTGAATTTTTTATTTAACATGATGCCATAGCATTTTCCAGATGAGCAACCCTTTTTTTTAAATTTCTAATTGAAAAAAAATTTTTTTTTTTTTTAAAGATTTTATTTATTTATTTGAGACAGAGAGAATGAGAGAGAGAGAGAGCACATGAGAGGGGGGAGGGTCAGAGGGAGAAGCAGGCTCTCTGCCGAGCAGGGAGCCCGATGCGGGACTTGATCCAGGGACTCCAGGATCATGACCTGAGCCGAAGGCAGTCGCTTAACCAACTGAGCCACCCAGGCG
>NW_027781649.1:0-290 GCF_054177405.1 Leptonychotes weddellii | reverse complement strand
TGCCTGGACCAGCGCTGGGGAGTCAGCTGGGCTTCTGAACAGCTGTGCTTCTCACGCTCAGGCCAGCCTGAGGCAGCCGGCCCCACAGACTCGTGCGAGGTGGGGCCGCAGAGGGGAGCTCCCGGCCCCCAGCCCTCCTGCAGACACGGTCAGGAGTCTGAGTGCCCCCAGCCGCTGGGCCCCAGGCACTCCCCTTCCCTTGGCTGTGGGGCTCAGCCCCCGAGTCCAGCCTGCGCAGAGGCTCCCCTTCCCCGGAGCTCCAGCTCCGCACAGTCACCCCCTCCTGCTGC
>NW_027781648.1:0-290 GCF_054177405.1 Leptonychotes weddellii | reverse complement strand
TCGTTCACGACCCCACTCGGTCTTGTGGGGGCCCCATCATAGAGAGGTCAGGCGAGGTGCCCTAACCCCCAAAGAAGACCCAACCTCCCACGATCTCCCAGGCCTCGCAACTATCCTTGGAGCTCAGGCCCCACAGCTCAGTGGCCCCTGAGGCGTGGAGGTGTGGCCGTCAGCAGAGGCCCACCTGGGGGCCACCTGCCCTCCGGCCCCTGCCACTGGGACACAATCACGTCTGTGCCCTGGATGTACATGGTAACTCGCGGGGCCACAGCAGGGTGCTCAGGGCTCCC
>NW_027781647.1:0-290 GCF_054177405.1 Leptonychotes weddellii | reverse complement strand
GTTTTGCTTTTTTGTCTTGTGTCTTCCCAGAACCAGCTAGTTCAGGTGGGATGAAGATCACGTCTGCTCCTTGGTGGTGTTGGGGATGTTCTTTTTTTTTTTTTTTTTTTCCTTTCTTTACAAGAGCAGGGTTACCATCTTTTACTTAAATAAAGTCACCTGGAAATCATTCTTGAAACACGGAGGTGATCAGATTATGCTCCTCAGGTCATTTGTGAAACGATTTCCCTAAAAATCCAAAGAAGGATTCAGGAATCACCAAAGAGAGGAGGTACGGGCTAGCCTATCTT
>NW_027781646.1:0-290 GCF_054177405.1 Leptonychotes weddellii | reverse complement strand
TTAGATTTTTTTTTTCTTTTTTAAATAATCTCTACATTCAGTGTGGGCCTCGAACTTACAACCCCAAGATCAACAGTCTCATGCTTTACCGACTAAGCCAGCCAGGTACCCCTGGAATACTTTCAAGTTTAAACAACATTAGACAAAACAAAACAAAACAAAAAACCTCATATATGGGGACCATGCATCCAGAAAAGTAGTAAGTTTCCCAAGAAATGGAGTTACTTAGATATACTTTTCATGCCTAACCAAACAATGATATATCCTGAAAACTTCCTTCTTCTTCTTCT
>NW_027781645.1:0-290 GCF_054177405.1 Leptonychotes weddellii | reverse complement strand
TGATGGGTATTAAGGAGGGCAGTACTGCATGGAGCACTGGGTGTTATACGAAAACAATGAATTGTGGATCACTACATCAAAAACTAATGACGTATTATTATATGGTGACTAACATAACATAATAAAATTTAAAAAATAAAAATAAAAAAATAAAGCACAGACTCAACAGTTTTTTAGTATATTCACAGAGGTGTGCAATCATCAGTCACTACAACTGGTTTTAGAGTATTTTCTCAGCCACAAAGAATCCCTATACCTTTTAGCAGACACACACACGCCCCTATTTTCCC
>NW_027781644.1:0-290 GCF_054177405.1 Leptonychotes weddellii | reverse complement strand
AATAACCAATATTTAATTTTTACATTTAATAGGAAAAAATGGCTCACTTTAAAGTATCTTTGTTGTGCTGTGCTATTGACTGTTTTCTAATTGTTTTTGTTTGCTTTTTTTTAGAGAAGCTTCTGATAATCTTGCAGTGCAAAATCTGAAGGGCTCCTTTTCTAATGCTTCAGGTATTGACTAATTAGAATCTAAACATAATGCTGTGTGTGTGCGCACTGCTATAAACTCTGCTGTGGCTGCCTCCTTGTTGTATCGGAAATGTTTTTGTTTTTTTTTTTAAAGATTTT
>NW_027781643.1:0-290 GCF_054177405.1 Leptonychotes weddellii | reverse complement strand
GGGCCAGGAGGGCTGTGGTGTGGGGTGTGGGCCAGGCCTGCCCCGTGGTGTTTCAGCTTCCTTTTGGGGGCCCAGGTCTGCCAATAGCACTAGCCAAGAGGAAGCAGGACCTAGGGTGGCCTAGGGAGAGGTCTTGGTTTGCACCCTGCTGAGCAAGGTCTGCGCCCCTTTTTACAGCTGGGGAGCTGAGGCCGGGCCCAGGGCCTCACCCTGGGAAGGGGATCAGAGAGAGCAAAGCCACAGCCCTGCCCTGGCCCCAGCCCCTCCTCCTGGGGTGACCTCCTGTGGTT
>NW_027781642.1:0-290 GCF_054177405.1 Leptonychotes weddellii | reverse complement strand
TCGTTGAGACAGTAAAATTAGGAAACAGTAAAAATCTAGAAGGATCATGGTAAAAAAAAAAACAACTCCGAGTACTAAATTTATCTGAGTATATTTCCAACTAATTCACATCTCAAATGGAAGATAATATGTAACATGAAATTTTCCCCCCTAAATTAGAAAACTTTGTATAGGTGAGCATAGGTGTGTATTTGTATAGATATGTGTATGTTTATGGTTAGGGGGTTTTCCTAACACTGATGTTGACTCAAGAATAATAGTTGGGGGCACCTGGGTGGCTCAGTTGGTTA
>NW_027781641.1:0-290 GCF_054177405.1 Leptonychotes weddellii | reverse complement strand
TGTTTCACCCCTGCCCCCACCATCCTTCCATGGTGGGGCAAAAGTAATTTTGGAATGAGATTTCTGTATTCAACCAAATCAGTGCAATTCAAAAGCAAATTAAAGATGTTCCAAATACATAAATGCTTGAAAATTTTACCCCTCAAAGATGTTTGGGAACAAAATTACTTGAGGATATACTCAAGCAGAGTGAAATGCGAATCCAAGGAAGAAAACCTTGTAATAAAGAAGTAGCACTAAGCAAATAAATGAGTGAAACTCAAAGTTAATTGTAAATGTGTTGAGGCATA
>NW_027781640.1:0-290 GCF_054177405.1 Leptonychotes weddellii | reverse complement strand
ACAGTATGGAGGTTCTTCAAAAAGCTGAAAATAGAGCTACCATATGATCCAGCAATTGCACTACTGAGTATTTACCCCAAAAATACAAATGTAGGGATCCGAAGTGGTACGTGCACCCCAATGTTTATAGCAGCAATGTCCACAATAGCCAAACTGTGGAAAGAGCCCAGATGTCCATTGACAGATGAATGGATAAAGATGTGGTATATCTATACAATGGAATATTATGCAGCCATCAAAAGGAATGAGATCTTGCCATTTGCAACGACATGGATGGAACTGGAGAGTGT
>NW_027781639.1:0-3521 GCF_054177405.1 Leptonychotes weddellii | reverse complement strand
TGAGCTACCCCAGACAATGAGGCAGGTAGCTACTGAAAGATATTCAACGTGAGGGTCCATCTGTCCTTCAATGACCTCCTCTGATGTTACAAACTGGAACTATTCTTGTTCTACTTTTTGTGAAAAAAAAACAAAAACAAAACAGCTCCTAATTATTCTCTATGGTAATGATTATTCATATATTTGAGGTCAGTCTAGTTTATCTAACATTTTCTTTGATCGTGACAGCAGGATGTCCTTTTGAGATAGGCAGGGATCTCTGTGCCCAATTCCTTTCATTTCCATACACTACTAAGCTTGAAATGACAATTCTTGGTTTGGTTCCTGTGTAGTCTTTTGGACTAGGTTTATCCAGTGCCTTTGTCTTTTGGTAAGGACTAAATTCTAGGGCTGCCCAGGAATTCTGCAACCACCTCCCACCCCGGCGGAGATGCTTGCAACTGAGACTATACCACACCAGGGGAGTAGATTGAATACCAGTATCTCTAGATCTGATAAACTTTATGTGCTTTATTTTATTTAATTAAATCTATGATCCTTTGAGGTAGATATCTTTATTTCCATTTTTTAAAAATATTTTATTTATTTGATAGAATCACAGCGAGAGAGGGAACACAAGCAGGGGGAGTGGGAGAGGGAGAAGCAGGCTTCCCGCCAAGCAGGGAGCCCAATGTGGCACTCGATCCCAGGACCCCAGGATCATGACCTGAGCCGAAGGCAGACGCTTACTGACAGAGCCACCCAGGAGCCCCTATTTCCATTTTTAAAGAAAAATAAACTTGGGTTGGACAAGTTAAAAGATTTGCCCAAGTTTACACAGCTGGTTATATGTTGGTTGCAGCTGTCAAAATTCTGTCAGACTTTAGTACAAAGTGGTCATGCTCTCCTGGCTCTACTAAGGAGTCCGAACTCTGCATTTCTAATTCACAGAAATGGCTGAAGCAGAACATAGGCATTCATGGATGAATAAGGAAGCAGGCCCCTAGCTTGGAGACTGCAGTGTGGGGAACCACTTGTAGAGCTCTCTTTGATAGAACTCACTCATAAAAAATGTCTTCAAGCACTTGATTGATAAGTGAGAATAAAAGCCTTTCATAAACTCTTCTGAGACCAATCCTACCATGAGACAAGAATTAATAAAAGCAATCCAGAAGAAGGAACAGACCTATGATGACGATTTACTTCCTCATAAGTCTAACATTTATATCCTAGCTTCAGCTACAGATCCTCCATCACTGGTTAATGTATACATAATGCTAAATTAACTTTGGAAAAATGTGTGCTGTTCCTACTTCAATTAACATTTTTGATAATCCCATATGGTCTAAAATAAAATATTCTTTCTAGATAGGAAGATGAATAGATAGATCGATGATAGAAACCAGGTTTTGGGAGGACAGCATAATGACAATTTTTGTCAAGGGCCTGGTATCCATGATGGGTGAAACTATAGTTTTCTCTGAAGCTATATTATCAGCATTTATTTATACAAGTGTTTTAGGCCTTATCAAAATCAAGGTTTATTTATTTCTCTAGGCTTGACTTACTTAAGTACTTAGGTAGTATTTCAGAACCATGGAACATTTCTAATCCTTCCACCCCAATGGTCTCTTTATTCATGATCTAACATGATATCAAAACCATTTTTTTAGGTCTTTTCTAAAATTTCCTGTTCCCAGTGAGGACCTTGACTGTTTTATTTAAATTGTAATGTCATCTCCAGCTTTCCTAAACCCCTTTATCTCCTGACCCTCCTCTACATTTTAACTTTCAATTTTTAACTCTACCACTTATTACCTTCTAATTTGTGTGTAGATGTGTTTACTTATACATGTATAGATTATCAATTAAATATTGTATTAATTGTCACTACCACTAGAATATAAGTTCCCCAGGCCAGGGATAATTTGTTTGCTTTGTTCACTCTTATATTTCCCGTGCCAATTATGCTTGGTACATAGTAGGTACTCAGTAAATACTTATGAATGAATAAGCAAATGGCCACTCATTATTGTCCACACTAATATCAGCTCTCCTCCTAAAATGTTATTATTATTATTATTACTATTAACAGGAGAAGGAAAATAAACATTGATTTCTGCTTACCACTGGGCAACTACCTCTAAAGGGGTAAATATTCTGACTCCTTTTATTGATTTTATTTTATGAAATATTAATCTTCTGTATGCAGATTAACATGCAGAAAGACTTTGAGATAGTCCAGGGAGCATATCTCTTTCTGTTCATATTATTTATATGAAAACATCAAGCAGGCAGAGTTTGTAAAGGAAGCAATTTTGCCAAAACGTTTTTTGCAGGTATAATTTTTTTAAGTGATACCATCTGCACAGCTATCCTGTGCAGTCTCTTCTACTTTCGCTCCAAGTTATAATACCTTATATGGTCCCACTCCTTAATAAGTAAGTGAGGTAGAAATCTGACTGAAGATACCGGTTTGAGTCTATTCTGACCTGCTCTACTATTTCACATTATAATTTACTTCTCCTGAAGATGGAGGAGAAATTAATTGTATGATGAGATTTGGGAAAGAGGACCTGTCTCATCTCATTTAGTCCCATACAGGGGGATTTCACCAAGGGTCTTCCAAAACACTGAGCTCCAAGTTAAACTGAAGAAGACATGTATTGGTCCGTAAAAATTCTGATGTTAGCCGTCAGGTCAATTCAAAGTACTCAGAGTTCTCAGCCTAGGAAAAGTATCAGTTTTGCCTCAGAACACTTTAAGTTGATTGGCTTATGTTTATCTAAAGAGAAATATAGTTGTATACCAATTACCAGGCAGTAAAAACAGGAGATTAGGTTCAATACCAGATGCTCCCCAGGAAGACAAACACAAAACCAGATGCTGCTGTCAGTTCTGAAGGCTGTCCAGGAGCCATATAAAATGCCAAGGCCAAGGCCGACTGGGTGGCACAGTGGATTAAGCGGTTAAGCATCTGACTCTTGATTTCAGCGCAGGTCTGACATCAGGGTCTCAAGATTGAGCCCCGCCCCTTGTGGGTTTCTCAATCATCTCAGAGTCTGCTTGAGTTTCTCTCCTCCCTCTCCCCCCTCACCATGCTGTCTCTCTCTCTGTTTTAATCTTTTAAAAATAAAAAAAAACAAAGGCCAGCAGGTAAAAACTTGTGTGTTACAAAGTCCCAGATATTTATTTATTTATTTATTTATTTTTAAAGATTTTATTTATTTATTTGAGAGAGAGAATGAGAGAGAGCACATGAGAAGGGGGAGGGTCAGAGGGAGAAGCAGACTCCCTGCCGAGCATGGAGCCCGATGCGGGACTCAATCCAGGGACTCCAGGATCATGACCTGAGCCGAAGGCAGTCGCTCAACCAACTGAGCCACCCAGGCGCCCAGTCCCAGATCTTTAGATACCCACTTTTTAATGGTGTAAACTTTTATTTTTATTTTTTATTTTATTTATTTATTTATTTTTAAAGATTTTATTTATTTATTTGACAGAGAGACACACAGCGAGAGAGGGAACACAAGCAGGGGGAG
>NW_027781638.1:0-290 GCF_054177405.1 Leptonychotes weddellii | reverse complement strand
CCCAGGGCAGGGCATTGCAAGAAGTCCTAAAGAGTAAAGGAACAGGGCACCATTGAAGTTACAAAGGAGAAAATAAAATGTTGGCTGTGGGGGCTTGGGCTATTATGCAACAGGAGAATCTGGGGTCAGAGATCTCCAATTAATCTCATTCCCTTGTATGAGCTGGATTAGATCAGCAACATTGGAAGGGGTTGCTTCCCGGCGAGACCAGCGAGCATGGAAACTTGACTTGGAAACTTGGCAGCAGCTAAGAGAAATGAAGAGTCTGGAGGCTGGCATCCATCCCCTCT
>NW_027781637.1:0-290 GCF_054177405.1 Leptonychotes weddellii | reverse complement strand
TGTCCCCCACCAAATCCTTATGTTGAAGCCCTAACCCCCAGGATCTCAGAATGTGACTGTATTTGGAGATAGGGTCTTTATTTATTTATTTTTTTTTTTTAAGATTTATTTATTTGAGAGAGAGAGAGAATGAGCGAGGGGGAGAGGGACAGACGGAGAGGGAGAGAGAGAATCCTCAAGTAGATTCCCCACTGAGCACAGAGCACGACATGTGGGGCTCGATCCCAGGACCCTGAGATCATGACCTGAGCTGACATCAAGAGCCAGCTGCTCAACCAGCTGAACCATGC
>NW_027781636.1:0-290 GCF_054177405.1 Leptonychotes weddellii | reverse complement strand
GAGTGACTGAGTGAAAAGATGCTCACAAATATATTCAAAAACATCAAAGGTGCTAATGATAAGTTGAAACAGCCCTCCATGAGGAGGCAGGTGGATGTGGGGGTGACCAGCCTGACAGGTGAGGAAGGAGATGGGTTGCTATGGCGGCTTTCCTGCCTCCCTTCTCCCTTATTCTGATCCCAGTCCCTGGTTTTCTTTGGGGGCCTACCACGTTCTAACTCCCCTCCACCCTTTCCAGAAGTGAAGTCATGCCACATGACCCAAGATGGCCCAGTGAGACTCCATCCTAT
>NW_027781635.1:0-290 GCF_054177405.1 Leptonychotes weddellii | reverse complement strand
GAAATTCAGCCTTAGTCCAGGCAACATAAGCAATTTGACGTTCATTTGGACCCCCAGCAGAGTTATCTTTAGAGGGGTAGCTATTAATAGGTTCAGGAGAAGGTGGGTGGGGAGAGGTTTGGAGGTAAAGGGAAGCTCAGCGAAAGGGTTAGAATGAGTGGTGGGTATAGGGGAGGTGGGGACAGTGCTGAGGGAAGAGGGAAATGGCACCAGAGGCGGGCCTGCGCGCAAGGTCGCCCCACCTGTCTGGAGACAAAGGAGATGGGGAGGGCAAGACTCAGAAGCTGCGT
>NW_027781634.1:0-290 GCF_054177405.1 Leptonychotes weddellii | reverse complement strand
CCTTTTATTTCTTTTTCTTGCCTTTCTGCACTGGCTATCACCTCCAATACAATGTTTAATGGAAGTGATGAGAGTAGACATCTTTGCCTTAGTTCTGATTTTAGGAAGAAAGCACTTAATCTGTCACCATGATATTAGCTCTAGATTTTTCATAGATGCCCTTTATTAGGTTAGGGAAGTTTCCTTCTCTTCCTAGTATGCTTACACTTTTTATTTTAAAATCATAAATGGATGTGGAATTTGATAACTTTTTTCTGCTTTTACTGAGGTGATTATTTGTTGTTGTTGTT
>NW_027781633.1:0-290 GCF_054177405.1 Leptonychotes weddellii | reverse complement strand
TGATGCTATATAATATGAATTCTTCTAGCTGGCAAATTCTTTTTTTTTATTTTTTTATTGTTATGTTAATCACCATACATTACATCATTAGTTTTTTTTTTTTTTTTAACAGGAGAAAAATAAATTTCATTTGTTCCATTTAATGGAGCCCCATTAAAATCTGAAGCCCAGAAGGTAGTGAGGTTATTGAAGCTTCTGTATAACATGCTATAAAGAGGCAGGGTTCTGGGGACACGCAGGTAAGGAAGACCATTCACAGGAAGGCAGATGAGATGTTTGGAAAACAAAGG
>NW_027781632.1:0-290 GCF_054177405.1 Leptonychotes weddellii | reverse complement strand
GTTAGGTGCACCTGGAATCTTCTCCAGGGTAGACCATGCCCCGGGCTACAAGACAGTAAACAGCATAGAAAATCTATCAGAAGTCAACCACACAAGGAAATTTGAGAAAGCCACAAATATTTGCAAGTTAAAGAACAGGCTTCTGAATAATCCATGTGTCAAAAAAGAAATCATGAAGATAATTAGAAAGTGCTTTGGGCTGGATGAAGATGAAAACAGAGTATGAGTAGTAATGGGATACAGCTAAAGCAGTGTGTAAAGGGAAATTTATAGCCGCAAATGTCTGCGTT
>NW_027781631.1:0-290 GCF_054177405.1 Leptonychotes weddellii | reverse complement strand
ATTTACCCCAAAGATACAAAAGTAGGGATCAGAAAGGGTATGTGCACCCCGATGTTTATAGCAGCAATGTCCACAATAGCCAAACTGTGGAAAGAGCCAAGATGTCCATCGACAGATGAATGGATAAAGAAGATATGGTATATATATACAATGGAATATTATGCAGCCATCAGAAAGAATGAGATCTTGCCATTTGCAAAGATGTGGATGGAACTGGAGGGTATTATACTAAGCGAAATGAGTCAAACAGAGAAAGACATGTATCATATGACCTCACTGATATGAGGAAT
>NW_027781630.1:0-290 GCF_054177405.1 Leptonychotes weddellii | reverse complement strand
TAATAAAGAACTTCCATTAGTTAGTCTCTTGCAAAGTGTAAGGAACAGAGACACATTCAGGCTAACGTAGTTAATGATGAAGTATGGAAAAGCAGGCAACCATCTTGCAAGCTGCAGGGTGAGGCCTCCCAGAAAATCACTGGACATTCCAGGCTCTGCAGCGCTTTGGCAATCTGATAATTTTGCTGTCTCCCCAGCAACTCATTTCCACTCCCCTGCACTCTAATGGGCCACCAGTATAGCGACATCCCTTCTATCTGTGCTAACTGGTGCTAACTGATAACCTTACT
>NW_027781629.1:0-290 GCF_054177405.1 Leptonychotes weddellii | reverse complement strand
GCTATTCAACTTCCTCACATAACCTTTTCCATGAATAAGGCCTATTAAACTGACTGGATCTTGAAAAGGCCCTTTTCACTCTTTTTTTATGGCTTCCTTTCACAAAGAGCAAATGCCACAGACAAACCAACAAAACGCTGGGTTGGTTATTACCTTTAAAGGTCATTCGAAGTAGAGTACCATATTACTCAAAACTAAAATGACCTATTCACCTTAATGCTCCAGGGAAATGTCAAGCACAAAGAGTCAGTATACAGGTACTCGAGCTATTATCTTTGCAATTTTTTTTT
>NW_027781628.1:0-3521 GCF_054177405.1 Leptonychotes weddellii | reverse complement strand
TTATAGATTTTGGATACTAGCCCTTTATCTGATATGTCATTTGCAAATAAATTCTCCCATTCTGTCAGTTGTCTTTTGGTTTTGTTGACTGTTTCTTTTGCTGTGCAGAAGCTTTTTATCTTGATGAGGTCCCAATAGCTCATTTTTGCCCTTACTTCCCTTGCCTTTGGCGATGTTTCTAGGAAGAAGTTGCTGCGGCTGAGGTCCAAGAGGTTGCTGCCTGTGTTCTCCTTTAGGATTTTGATGGACTCCTGTCTCACATTGAGGTCTTTCAACCATTTGGAGTCTATTTTTGTGTGTGTTGTAAGAAAATGGTCCAGTTTCATTCTTCTGCAATGTGGCTGTCCAATTTTCCCAACACCATTTGTTGAAGAGACTTTTTTCCATTAGATATTCTTCCCTGCTTTGTCAAAGATTAGTTGACCATTAGAGTTGAGGGTCCATTTCTGGGTTCTCTGTTCTGTTCCACTGATCTATGTGTCTGTTTTTGTGCCAGTACCATACTGTCTTGACGATTACAGCTTTGTAATAGAGCTTGAAGTCCGGAATTGTGATGCCACCAGCTTTGCTTTTCTTTTTCAACATTCCTTTGGCTATTTGGGGTCTGTTCTGGTTCCATACAGATTTTAGGATTATTTGTCCCAGTTCTATGTAAAAAGCTGACAGTATTTTGATGGGATTGCATTAAATGTGTAAATTGCTCTAGGTAGCACAGATATTTTAACAGATATGGTTTTATCACCACTTCACTCCCTGAGCTTTATCTCATTGCTCAATTAATCAGTTTCCTTTCATGTCCACAAAAACGGAACTTTTAAATCCGATCTCTGTGTTGTAGCAGAAAATGTATTTCCCGGTGTCTACAAAAAATATCAATAAATAAAAATGATAGACCCAGAGTCAAGATTCGCAGGGCAGTTGTACCTAATGGGCTCCCCTTTCAAGGCAAGGTAGCTGGGACCTGACTGGAAAAATGATTCCACCAGCCACCATGTTCCCAGAACAAAACAATGTCAAATGTCTTCTGAAAAAAACAAAATGAACAAAACAAGACCCATTTTATAGTTCCCCAAACTCTCCAATTTGAAAATGGAGCCTGTAGTCTCATTTTGCCATAGTTCTCAAATGAGCGGAAGTTAGAGAAAATCTAGCAGAAGTAATAATGTACACTCAGAAATACAGGCCTAAAATAATGTAATAATGTACACTCAGAAATACAGCCTCCTTTCTACCGCAAAGTATTATCCTTGGCCATGAACTTGAACACTATTTCCTTTGGTATCAGTGGTTTTTTGTTTCATTTTTGTTGTTGTTCTTTACATCCAGGTGTAGATCATATAACCACAATCAGGAAAAATAATATCTTGAAATAACAACATCACATAAGAAACCACATGGATCTATCGTATTATATTTTGTTCTTTATAAAGGTAAGTACAGTTATCATTACAATTTTACATACAAGAAAATGGCCTTCTAGAGGTTAAACAGCACTTTCAAAATTACATGCCAGGTTTGTGTAAATCTTACCCTTTAATTCTAGAATGCTTACTCAGGCTTGTAATCTGTTCCCTGAGTGCTTAGTGGAAATATCCATTCATTCAAAGATTCTCAAAATACATACCAAGCACCAAGTAAGTGCCGGGCCTACTTGTTGCTGGGGAATCACTGGGGAGAGTGATGGTCTCTTAAATCTAATAGATGTGGGCTTTCCACCCAGCAGACAGTACTATCCTTGACCCTCCTTCTGATCAAAGGTCGCCTGGAACATCAGGGACTCAAGCATCGTCTGCTCTCTTGGTTCTCTGAGCCCCCTCTCTCTATTACACCCCACCCTTGGCAGAGGTTTCTAGTGCCTCTTGGATACAAAAAGAGAAGGAAACTAAATTCATCATACTCCAAAAAATAATGTTTGTATTCTATATGACTTGTTTCACATTATAGCTGCATATTTTTAACACCTAGAAAATATATTCCTACTACTATTACATTAATAGTGCTAAAACAATACTAGATTCTGTCTCAAATGTCTCATGCAAAAGACCTTAATGTCCAATAATGGAGAAATGAGAAAATAAAATATGGTATATTCTCTCAGTACAACACTAGGCAGTCATTAAAGTTTGTAATAACATGAAAAGTGCTTGAGTAAAGGAAGAAAAAGGAAAAAAGAAAAGTGCTTGAGTAATAGTAACTTGCCTCATGGGCCTAGAGGTATAAAACAGCCACATCCTTTTAACTGATCACTTACAAACGCATCTGCCTCTACTACCGGCAGGCAGCTTGGTATCCCATGTCACCCCCAATCACAGTTATGTAGACCAAAGAACTTCTGCCATTCTTGCAATGAGAGGGACAGCCACAGGTCAGAGGCAGCACTGCTGGTGCTACCAACAACCAGGGCAGCTGAACCTGGATGCGGGCCCCACCGCTGCGCTCAAGGTAGCTGGGAAACCCCCGCTGCCGAGCCATGACCTAGTACCAGGCTGGCCAGGCCTGGGACCACATGAAGGCTCAGTTCAGGGTCTGCTAGAGCCAGACCTATCTTAGACCTTTGTCTGAAACTTGTCCAAGCCCAAACTTACTTTCTCTCACCAGGAGTTCTCCTCTGTCACTACTAGAGTCCCTTCCTGTCAGGGGCCTCAGCCAGGACACTGTGGCTTCTTCCAAATGTGTCTAGTATTAAATCTGGGGTCTTTGTCTCTTCACTCTCACAGGGCTGCGAGACTTCTGATGAAAAACTGGTTCACAAGCTTCACAAAGGTTCAGGGGTAAGGAAGGGAGACTTCGTTAAACCAGAATGCTATGGTCTGTCCTTCAAGGACAAACACAAAAACACCAGAACAGGCTGCATAAGCATTTACATAACTAAGGTAAGCCAGTCAATTTTCTTTCTCTCATAATAAGAAAATTTTTTCTTAAGGTAACTTTCTGGCTCACCCTCTGAAAAAGAGATTGTATCATATTTTAAAATTCCACCCCACCACTTTGTTACCTTGATGATTTAAAAAATATGTATTTTTAAATAATGGGTTAAAAAATTGGATATCCAATTATAAAGGGGAGAGTGGAATCTGGAAGGAACCTACAGGGAACTCACCCTTTACTCATAACCTTACTTCATGAACAGCTGTCCAGCGGAGAGGAAAGGAAAAGAAAGAAGAGACTTTCCTGCTCACCCCCAAGCAAAGGTGTGACACAAATGTGATCACAGTACTAGGGATGAAAGGGAATCTGTCTGCCCAAAGAAGCTGAGTCTCCAGACTGTGGCCCTGGTACCAAAGTGATAAAACTCAGGCACATGGTTGCATTAGGGGCAGCATTCTGAGAGGTTAGGAGCTAGAGGTGGTACAGGGAGAAGGAAACCAAACTAGAAGAAGAGAGGCTGCCAGCTGTGTCATGGAAACCAAAAGAACAAGTGAGAACCTGGAAGAAAGTGCTTGGCCATGAGACATGCCTGCTGAATAGACCCAGACATATGCCAAATATATATGTTATGCAGAAATTCACATTACAGGATA
>NW_027781627.1:0-13821 GCF_054177405.1 Leptonychotes weddellii | reverse complement strand
ATACAACACTGAAGCATAGGTCTCTAGTTCCCTTAAACACAATGTCTCAGGTCAGCCAGGGGTCAAAAGGAAGAGTCACAGAGGTCGGCTATTGGCTGTGGAAAGAAAGGCATGCACTCAGAGGCTAAGATACACGTGACCCCTTCCAATACAGGGCTGGCCCTGGCCCTGGTAAATCATCCCATGAAGAGATGATATTTACTCTAGGCTAGAGGCCTGGTGGGTGTGTGTCGAGTGCCAGGAAGCCAGTGAGCTGGCCATTGGAATGTGAGTGTGGGTGGGGTGGGGGGAAGTGGCCACCGGCTTCCACTGAGTCACAGAGGACGGAGAGGGGGAGGGCGGCTGGCCCCACCTTGGTGCAGCAGGAAGGAGCAAGGTCGGAAGAGTCAGAGGTTGGGTGGGGCAGGGAGGTGAAGACAGGCTGTCTCAGGCCTCAGCAGATCCCTGAGGTGGCTGGCAAACAGGCCTTCCATGCGAACATTGCCCAGTGAAAACCACCCAGGATCCAGTTGGTGATCCAGAAGGCTCCTTCTGGGATGTAAATCAGGGCTGCCGTGAGAACATCCAGAACCTTGCCTTTGTCTGGTTCGAAATTCAAAAGTTGCTGGCTAGGGCATCCAATACAGATTCTGAAAAGTAGAGATTTAGGGGCCTTTAGCTGCCACTCCTCCCCAGAGCCAGAATCACAGCGGTGAGCAAGCTTTCAGACATTTTAAAAATGGGAAGTAAGAAAAGCTGAGGGTTTCTGACAAGTCGAAAGAACAGAATGGTTGGAAGAGATGTGGACAAAACCAGAAAATGAAAGAAAGCCAGCTATAGGATGGGCTGCTGGCTAGTCACGGTGTAATCTGAGTGTGCAGTCCTAGCTTTGCTTTATAAAGTGGAAAGGGATTACTTGGGAGGGGGGGGAGTGTGCAGCCAGTCGGACAGCTGCCGGCCTCCTGCAGAGCTCAGAGGCCAGGCTGGCCTGCCAGGACCCCGCCTCCACCCAAGCTCCCCTCCCTGGGGGCCCCCCGGAGAGGGGGTTCACTCCTGCACTCTGCCCATTGGGCCCCCAACCTCCACACATCACCCTTCTGGACCCACCCGACAGCCTGTCTGGCCACCCTCCCTGCTCATGTCTGTCTAGAGCCTTCTTTCCCATCCTCCTCCACACCTGGGCTGCTCTCTCTCCTCGCCATCCTTCAAGGTCCTCCTCCTGAATTACTCCAGGCCTCACTGAACAAGGGCTGTGTCCATTCCTGGGGCTCCTTTGACTGAGAGGGTGGGGGCCTGGCTTGTAGAAGTGGGGTAGGGGTGGGATGGGGGGGTAAGCACTGACTCACGTTAAGTGTAGGGAACAAAATGTTTTCCTCAACCCAGTTAGGGTCCCTGGCCACGTTTGAAAATTAAACCGGCAAAGACAGGTTAACAGGAGAAAAGCACACAGACTTATTTCATCTGAGCTTTTTGTGACACAGAAGCCTTCACAAGGAAATGAAGGCCTGAAGAAACCTGCGTCTTTATGCTAGGTTTGACTTAGAGCGGATAGTCATGGAGGCGTCAGACAAAGGAGTAAAGGAGTATGAGGTGATTGTTGCAACCTGGGGGAGATTTAGGAAGGCCTCTTTGTAGGGTTCTTCTCGGCCTCCCTCTGTCTTCAGAGATAAGGATGCTCCTTTCCTCTGGGTATAGGGAGTGGCGCCTCTCACAGGAGGATTTTATGATTTGTTTCAGGGAAGAGGGTGGGGGGCTCTGAGTGACCTTTCCGTTTCTGCTTTTCTCTCCAACTCCTTCAGCCTAAAATAGTTAAGATGCCTAGATGCCATATTTTGGGGTAGCATGTCCTTGAACCTCATCATAACCAATCGGAGGAAAATTCCAAGCTAGAGCTTGTGGCCTGGGGGGCGAGGGAAGGGGTGCTGATCAGCTAGAGACTTAAATCTCACCTGTCTGTCTATCCCTGCCTGGTGCTTTCCTGCATGTTTATCTCTTTAGGTTCCTTTCCTCCTCTCAAATTGGCTGCCCCCTAAGGCTGGAACATCGCCTTGTCCCTCCATTCCTCCCCTTACATCCTCAAAACCAGGAGAGGTCACCTCTTCCTCTGCTGCCTGGTAGCATCCACCCCAGTAGCTGGGGCTGTGGAGTCTTCGAAGAGAATTTGGAGGCGGTTGGTGCTGGGAAGACCCGGGCAGTCTGAGCCACACAGATCATGATTTATCATTTGCTAATGGTTGCAGTGTTGAGACTTCAACTGCACTGTGAACTCCTCACGGGGGTTCTCTCCCGGGCTCGTTCTGCTCTCCCCCAATAAGCAGGCCCTCAGCAAATGTTTGCTCACTGGTTGATGAACTCTCAGAACCAACAAGCCTGGCCGGGACCGCTGATCACTAAAAAGAGACCTAACCGCGAACCGCGAAGCTTAGAGTGGATCCAGAATCCTCAAGGATCTTCCAGGCTCTTAGGAAATCCAAACTAATCAGGGGAGATCCAGACCTCCCCCTGCGGCATTGCTGCAATCAAGAATACAAAGGACCTGTCCCCGCCCAGTGCTCCCACCCCTCCAGGGCCCAGAAAGGCAGCTTTGGGTAGAGGGCCATACCAAGGATCCCTGTTCGTTTCCCTTCCGCCACAGATCCTGATCTTCAGGGCTGGGATAAAAATGGCCAGGGATGGGGGTGGCAGCAGGAACACTCCCTTTAGCAGAGATGATATCAAAGCGTATTGCAGAAGATGGGGGACGGTTGTAATTTGTCATTTAATGTGTCCGTTCGAGGGGTGATAATCTCTGTGGCTTTCAGCTTTGTAGTCATTCGTTTCCCGCCCCAGCATCCCAGGGTGGCCCAGCAGGGCCTCCCTGGTTCACAGCCAGCTTCTCCCCCCACCTTCCCCAGCTGTCTCTCCGGAGAGCTTGTCTGCTGATTCAAAAGCAGGGCGGGTTACACTCACTGGGCTGTCTGTGAGCATTTATTGATTAATCTGTCAGTCGATAAGTACTTAGTGAGCATCTGTTGTGTGTATCAGTCATTGTGCTGGGGGCTAAGAGGACCCCTGAGAAGGGTAAAATTGGACCCACTCTCCAGGAGCTATGTCTACATGGGGAGATCCCTGAAGACACATGATACTGGGCTGGAGGTCTTAAAGGTTCTTCGGGGCACTAATATTATGTGGTTATAGACTAAGTGATTAGGTTTGGGCCAGGCTCTGATGGATGGTGTGGTCTGGCTACCTGTTAGAAGGTGGGTGGGTGGGAGGGGGTGTTACATTTCAACAACTGGAAATAGGAAAATACAAAGTGTGTCCTGGCTCGGGCCTTCGGCCTCCTGCGGGCCCGCCCCCCGGCGTGACTCACACTTTTTCCTGCAGGGCAGCAGCGTGGGGGCCGCGCAGGGCGCGCCCAGGAGGGGGCATGTGCTTGGATAGAGGATTTTTATGAAGCTATGACAGAAGGTTTACTACGATATTGGTTAGAGCTAATGAGTACATACATAATGTATCTCAGGCAGAGGAGAGACGGTGAGAATTTGAGCAGGTGAAAAAGCAAAGTTGGATCGTTTTTATAATAGCCTTCGCACCCCACTTGCCCTCTGCTGCCTCCCTGATGGACACTGCTGGTCTTGTGCTCTGCAGACACGCCCACTTCTTTCTTTTTAACAGAACTCCTGGGATCCCAGACTTCAAGCGCTAAAACTGGAAGTGCCCTGGGGAAACTGGGATGGTGGGTGACCCTGTCAGGGGCTCTTGAAGCTGTTGGGGAAAGCACCCCAAGGTGAGATCATTGGCCATTCCCAATGCACAATCTCTAACACCGTTGGAGCTTCGCCTGGTTTAGCAGTCCTATTACCCAGCCTGGCTGGCCTGACACCATTTGCCCCATTGGTTTCCAGTCTTTACCATCGCTCTCCAACTGCCTACCCAGCTCCCACCGCACGCCCTTTGCAGCTGACTTCCAACTTCCCAAAGGAACGAGGGGCTATTGGCCATAAAAGCCCTCACCTTCCTGCATTCTCACTCAGAATGCATGTCCTTTCCTGCTGCTGGAGGAAGCCTTTCTCCATCTCAGTGCATTCGTCAGAATACAGAGGCCTCCCTCCCCCGCACCCACCTGTAGCGATCACCCTCCTCCCTCCTTCCAAGGCTCATCTGCTGTCTGTTTCTAACTATCCCTTCAACCCAGCCTCTGCCCCTCCCCTGCTCTTGCCATCAAAGGACCCATCACTGGGCTCATCTCAAGCCACAGCTGGCTGCCCAGTGTGCTCCCCTTGACACTCCCTCCGGGAAGCCAGCCCTCCTCCCTTGATCTCACCCCCTCCTACCTCTCTGGCTGTTTCTGTTCAGTCTGTTCAGGACTTCTCTTCCTTTGCACTGTAAATACCCGTATTTCCTTCTCTCCTCAACTGTATTCAATGCTTCTTCTGGATGATTCCATCTACAGCCGTGGTTTCGGCGATTATTAAATCCTGACGACTCTGTAGCTCAGGCCAAGACATTTTTTCCTATGCCTTGACCTGGATGTGCTGTGAATCATCAGTGTGATTGTCAAGGTCCGTGATTTTGGAGTTAGGTTTGAGTCCTGGCTCTACCACTTATTCGCTGTGTGACTTTAGTCAGGGGTTTAAACTCTCTGTGCTTCGGTTCGCTCAGCTGTAAACCAGAGATCACAATATACTTACCTCATGGGGCTGTTGAGAAGATTAAATGAGATTATGTAGAATGTTTAATACAATGTCTGGCTCATAGTAACAATCAATGCAGTTATTTTTATAGCATTCAGTTGTCTTTTACTTTTTTTTTTTGAGCTTGTATTTCCTGAACTACTAGACACTCAGCAGTTGAAATCATTTAATCATTAAAAACAAAAAAATTGAAACCTCATGGGATAGGTGTTGTATTCTCTCTGTAGGTGAAGAAACCGAGACCAAAGAGACAAAAAGCATCTTGAGTTCAGAGCCCAAGCCGGGCTCTGAACAGATTGATGCCAAAGCCCTTCTTCTCAGCCGCTGCAACGAACCCATCTCTCACGGTACTCAAATCAACATTCCTTCTCTTTTCTGCGTCCCACACTTGCCCTTCTGCTTAGGGTCCTGTTTTGCCAGAAGGATGCAGCATTTACTTTGTCAGCAAAAATCAACTCTCCGGGAGAGAAGGGTGTGGAGAGAGAAGTGGTGTTAGTCTGCTCTCTCCTTCTAACACCGCTACCCCATCCAACCCTTCAGGAGGCCCCCCTCTTCTCTCCATTTACTGCCCTTGCGCGGCTGCAGCCCCTCCAGATCTTTCAGTGGGCTATTTCCTAAAGCCCCGGGGCTAGAGTCAGCACCTACTAGGGCATCACTAACTAACCGTTAAGGATCAATGGCTTACCTTAGCCTTGCCCCCAAATCCACCCTTTACTCTGCTGCTAGGGTGACCTTGCCACCACGTAACTATGTTCAGTTCATTCTCCTAAGGGTCCTCAATGCCTCCTTCCATTTCCCCAGGACAAAATGTTAAGGAGATTCAGGCAAAAGAGAAGTCCCGTGTGAAAGGCTTTGGGGCCCCTTGGAGGGAAGGGAATTGCCAAAATCTGAGCCTCTGAGTCTGTGGCCTGAGGTTTAGGGAAGACCATCCTCCAACAGATGTCGGGGTTAAGAACCCAGTAGTTGTGTCCAGGTCAATCTTCTTTCTCTGGGCTGCCGCCCAGGGCCTCCACGAGCTGTCCCCATCACCCCAGGAGGGGTCAGTAGCGAGCAAAAGGTGTTGCCATAGGATGGGACTGGTGTGACCTTGCTTCTGCGCTGCCTATCCAGTTCCCCGGGCAGAAGTCCGAAGAAAACACTCCGGCCACACAATTGGTCTTTTATTAGCATCTTTTCTGGCAGTCTTAGGGAGAATTTAGGGCTGAAGCGACTGGAAACTAGATCCCCCCCCCCCGCCCCGCCCCGCCCCGCCCCGCTCCGGTTTAGCCCCTCCTACTCCTGCTCCTGGGGCCAGGAGACGCCGGGCAGGGAGGAGAGGCTGCGGACTTTGTTTCTGGCCCGGCCCCTGGCACAGGCCCGCGGGAGAGTTGTCGCGTTAATTGCTCCTCGGGCCTTCGGCCTCCTGCGGGCCCGCCCCCGGCGTGACTCACACTTTTTCCTGCAGGGCGGCAGCGTGGGGGCCGCGCGGGGCGCGTCCAGGAGAGGGCACGTGCCCTGGTCATCCCCGGGGGTGGGGGTGCGTGGCTGGCCCGGGTGCGCAGCCAGGGCCGGCCTCCCAGCCTCTCTCAGCCTTCTCGGGATTTCTCCCATCCCACACGCCACGTTTAGAGCCGTTGGGTCGGCCCACGCTGGGGGAAGACACCGAATCTGGAGTAGGAAGAGAGATCCGGGCACGGTGTTGCTCTGCAGCCACTCTCTGGAAAACCGCGTGAAAAAAGGGAAAGAGATCTTCTCAGCCAGTTAATCAAGCCTCTACAGTATTGATCAGGGGCCCTAAACTGTTAAAAGTTGGTGGAAGGGAGTGGGTAAGAATACCAAACAAAGGGGCGCCTGGGTGGCTCCGTGGGATAAGTGTCTGCCTTCAGCTCAGGTCAGGATCCCAGGGTCCTGGGATGGAGCCCTCCGTAGGGCTCCCTGCTCAGTGGGGAGCCTGCTTCTCCCTCTGCCTGCAGGTCCCCCTGCTTGTGCTCACTCTCTCTCACACACAAATAAATAAAATCTTAAAACAAACAAACAAACAAACAAACAGGGGCACCTGGGTGGCTCAGTCATTAAGCGTCTGCCTTTGGCTTAGGTCCTGATCCCAGAGTCCTGGGATCAACCCCAACCCCCCAGCTCGGCTCCCTGCTCCGTGGGAGGCCTGCTTCTCCCTCTCCCACTCCCCCTGCTTGTGTTCCCTCTCTCACTGTGTCTCTCTCTGTCAAATAAATAAATAAAATCTTTTAAAAAAATTTTAAAAAAAAGAAAAGAAACCAAACAAAGGAAGAGCCCTAAAGATAGTATCTTACTTGCCATTTACTCTGGGGCAGCGACTGACTTGGTGGGGCCAGTCTGTGGGTTGCCTCTTATGTACTTGCCAGAAGTCCTTGGGCTAGTTTAAGATTTATGAGCATCAGCTTCTTACTCCCTGGAATTTTGGAACTTTTGAGCTAGAGAAACTGGACAGAGCACCCGTAGTTATCAGTTCTCATTGTAATGAAGAGACCTGGCGGGCTAGGTAGCCTGATGCTGTTCCAGCTGTTAGTTAATGATGAGTCACATCTGGAACCCAAGTCCCCAACTCACCTTATACCTATTGTCAAATGAGCATCTGCTCTCAGCCTTACCTGCTGGGTGGAGGGCTGGTGGGGAGCTGGTGCGTGTGGGGTACACTCCAAGGAGCTGCTATTAGGGAAGCATTAATCAAATGAATGGGGTCTCCCATGGGTTAAGAACTTCATGTGTAAACAGTTTTGTGTTTCAGTGAAAAACTGAATCATCCATATCGATCATCTACAGCACACCCTCCAGGGTTAGGAGATTCAAGCCCTATTCGCTATCTTCAAGCTATTTTGCAACTCAGTAAATTGTAGGTAATTGATAGATATGTAAATTCAGTCCTATCTGGTAGAGATTTGACTTCTTCCTCCCCCCCCCCCACGTTGGCAGGAAAAAAAACCACTTGTCTTCATTTGCAATTCATCTCAACATTCCCTTACTCCATGTAAATTTGCGCTGTTTTGACTTTTCCTTTGAACCAGTTATAACATCTATCTGCCTGGTTCTGTCATATCATTTGAGCACAATAAATTCTTTAACATGTGCTCATTTTTTAATGTTTTTACAGAAGTCGCGATTTTACCTTATAACAATGTCATTCCTCACCTGTTATGCGCAGCCATCCCACTGTGTGCTATGGTGAGTAGCTGCTGGACGAGTCTGTTTCTCTGTCCCAATGAATCCAACCTGAGTTACTCTTCTCTAGGTTTGCCTCGGGGTACAGTGTGTCCCTGGGATGGCAGAGAGACTGACCAGGGCCCCGCATCTCCACTCACTGATTGGTGTTCCTCTGTTGACATTGTATCCAAAAACTATGTCAGAGAGGAAGTCATACCCAGTTCTGAGGACATAAGGCTGTCTTGGAGGAGAGGCAGAGGGCCAGGCCCTGGAAGCAAGGATTTCACAGGACAGGGAGATAGCCTGGCTTAGGGACCTCTTTGGGTCATCTTTCCTGGGTTTGAATTCTTTTCTCTTTTTGCTCATGGGGTGTCAGAACACTGAAGATAACAGAAGGACTTGCTTGCTCTACTAGAAAGATGGGGGAAAGGGAGAGGGAGATGGGAGGAAATGAGGGAACAACAGGAAAGCAGGAAGAAATGAGAGAGAGAAGAAAGGACGGCAGGGTTCAGAGACTTCCCATCATGGTTCCCTGGGCTACACAAAATGATCCAAGGACACAGACAGCATTACCTCACAGTGCCGAGATTATCCCTTTGTCACTTCTGATTCTGTGAAGGAAAAAGCCTCAGCTTGGTGCTAGTCTGTCTTCAACACCTCTCTTAACATTTCCTATCTCCTCTTAACCAAGGGAAGGTAGGCCTCCAGCTCTGAGCCTCCAGTCACCAACAGTATCTGGCTAGAATTTCATACCATTGCTCTGTTTTCATGGTATATATCTTATTGTTTTATAATTTCCTCCTGCTTATAGCGAGGAATACTGATTTTTCACTGATGAAAAGCTTCTTTTAAAGGTAATTTTGTTCAGGTTTTTAAAAGGGAGTCAAGAGGGAAAAAACATCAGTCAATGTCAAAAAAATTCAAGTAAATTGAGGATATGCAAAAATCACGAGGGCGGCACAAAATGACTGGGATTTTGGACTGAAATAGAGAAGAAAAAGGAAGAAGACAAAGAAGAAAAGAGAAAGAAAACAGTAGGAATGAGAGAAGTGAAACTGCTGGAGGGGGCAGGAGGTAGGGGGTGGGGGTGAAGGATGGGGGCGGCTGGGGCCAGGGAGCACTGGTGAGGCAGGGCAGAGCCTACAGTGAGAGGGGAGGGCCTAGAGGCATGGGAGGGGGTCTGGCTTTTATGTTTGGGGTTGAGGGAAAGATGGTGTGTCTCAAATGTATCTCAACTGCTCAGGAGACTGGGAAGTTATTCAGGAAAACTACAAGTGGTTTAGGGTGACTCTGACCTTCAAGAAAAGAAAGGGGGGGAGTCCCTGCCGTGGGCTGTCCTGCAAATGAACTCGACACTCTCTTTCTGCCATTAAACAGCTACTTCAGTAGACATCACTTCATTTTTTTCTTTCTTCATTGGTATTCATTAGATATTTTAAAATGTCTAATTGCAAGAACTCATTTCAAGAAACTTGAATGTTCATGCCGTGGCATGAAATTTGTGTCCAGTAACTCAGAGCCTGTCTGCTTCCCTACTTAATTTAGAGATATGCTGGTTGGTGCAAGCCTTCTGGTGCCAAAAAATCTTTCATTTCTGAAGTCTTCTAGCCAAGCTCAATGAAAAATAAGCCATAAATACTCATTCCAACGACTCCCCAGGCCATAGTCACAAAGCTTTTATACTGCATTTACTCAGGGCTTCTCAGCCAAAATTATCTTGCTCATTCTTCTCCAGGGTCCTTGGAAATGTCTGTGTCCTCCCACCACCTGGCTCACTGTGTACCCCCTTTCCTTGCAGGCCATGCGTCCAGATGCCAGGTTGAAGCAGTGGACCCTGATTTCCTGCAGCACTCAGCCTCAGGCTCTCCTGGCTTACTGTGAGGTGATGCTCTGGCCAGAGGCACTTGAGGCTGAAGCCTTGGATTCTGGCTTTTACTATGGGAGGCCCTTGCCACTGGGGTTCAGATATCCAGGTAGAGCTGATGAGTCCCTGGGTGGTGGCCTGCAGCATGGATTTGCAAAGTTGATCCATATGGGGAAAGCGGAGAGGGAGGTCTTAGAAGGATCTAGGAGGACAGGTGGGAGTTCACAAACTTTAATGCTCCTCTATCCCTCCCCATGAATTGCCCTAGAACCCTTGGAGTTTTAGTCTACATGGGCTAGTCCTGTTTCCAAAGGCCACGCATAGACCAGTCACCAGGCAGCCCGCACCAGGATATGCTTGTGTTTCTCAGTGCTGGCTGCCTATTAGAACTCACTGGGGAGCTTTAGAAATACTGATGCCTGAGCCCTGCCCCAGACCATTTAAATCTAGAATTTCCGAGGGGTAAACTTGGCCATTGGTTTTTTTTTTTTTTAATTGAGGTATAACTTAAATAGAGCAAAGTACACAAATGTTAAGTATACAGTTTCATGAATTTTTGCACCCAGGCAACTACTACTGAGATCAATATTCAAGATGTGAAAGCTTCTAGTCCCTCCAGAAGCTCCTTGCCGCAAATATCAGAGCCCATCAAGTCAGGAGCAGGGGCAGCTAGTAACTCTCTTGAACTTTTCTAGTCTTCCCAACTGCTGGGGTAGGAGAGGAAAAAATTCTTCCCCTATCCACCTAAGGTTCAGTGGTGGGAACTCTGTAAATTAGACTGACAAAAGACAGAATAATGAAAGAAAAGCAAACAGAAGTTTATTAACATATGCATCATGCATACACATGGAGCCCTCTGAGACAGAAGAACAAAATCACAATGTATTCTTTAAAAAAGAGACAAGAAAAGGAAAATGACTTTGAACTTCCAAGGGCAGAGTGTGGGAAGGCACATATCCGGGGAAACTAATGGAAGATAAGGGCTAGTATTAGCAAGGTTTGTGATACAGATTCCTTGGGTGCTGTCTCTGGGCTGATCAGGGTCTAGAGTAGCCTCCAGCGATCAACTTCTGTCCTTCCTCACGGAGAGGGCAGTGGGGGTGGGGGGAATACCTTTACAAATCTCTGGTGTGCTTTTTTGGGCAAATAGGGGGAGGACAGAGAGCTTTTCCTGTATCTGCTCAAAATAGTCCCCATGCCCAAATGGCATATTTTGGGGAGAGGCGTCTTCTGCTCCCCTTCCCAGGAGACCCCTGTGGAACACTCTAGGTCCACCTCTTGGTCCCTGCCCATGGCTTGGTGGGGGAAGGGGATTGCCTAGGACCCCAGGGCAACTCTCTCCCTAGGGTCTTCACTACTAACATTTAGAACGAATGGCTTGAGGACCAGTGCCTGATACCTTCAGAAAAGCCAGAACTCAGGGCGCCTGGGTGGCTCAGTCAGTTAACTATCTGCCTTTGGCTGGGGTCATGATCTCAGGGTCCTGGGATCAAGCCCTGCATCTGGCTCCCTGCTCAGTGGGGAGTCTGCTTCTCCCCCTGCCCCCCCCGCCCCCCCGCACCCCCCCCCCCGCTTGTGCTTGATTGCTTGGTCTCTCTCTCAAATAAATAAAATCTTAAAAAAAAAAAAAAAAGGAAAAGAAAAGAGGAAGTCTGATGGGGTGTGTGTGTGTGTGTGTGTGTGTGTGTGTGTTTGTTTTTAGGGCCTCAGGCCTGCCTCTGCCTTGGGTGTTTCTGTTTTTCCCATTTGACCTGTCCTGCCTGGAAGGTTCAGCACCTTTCCTTAAGAAAGCTGTTTTGTCACTGGCTTTTTCAAGTCCCATATTACCTCTCTGATACTGTTGTTTTGTGTGTGTATAGTAAAATATACATAACATAAAATTTACCATTTTAACCAGTTTTAAGTGTGCAGTTCAGTGGCATTAACTACATTCACACTGTTGTGCAAACCGTCACCCCCGTTCTGGAGTTTTTCAGCATCCCGAACTGAAACTGGGTACCGACCGAGTGGGGAACTCCCCGTGCCCCCCAGCCTCTGGCAACCACCATCCTCCTTTCTGTCTCTGTGAATTTGCCTGATCTAGGGGCCTCAGGTAAGTGGGCTTCACTAGTGTAATGTCCTGAAGGTTCATCTGTGTTGTAGCAGATTACACAATTTCCTTCTTTTTTTTTTTTTTAAGATTTTATTTATTTATTTGAGAGAGAGAGTGAGAGAGAGAGCACAAGAGGGGGGAGCCGGAGAAGGAGAAGCAGACTCCCTGCCAAGCAGGGAGCCCGATGCGGGACTCGATCCAGGGACTCCAGGATCATGACCTGAGCCGAAGGCAGTCGCTTAACCAACTGAGCCACCCAGGCGCCCAATTTCCTTCTTTTTAAAGGCTGAATAATATTTCATTGTTTGGATCTACTACATGCTGTTCGTCCATTCATCTGGGACACTGCTGTTTCCGCCGGTCGGCTATTGTGAATAATGCTGTTAGGAACGTTGGGGCACAGATAGCTGTTGGAGCGCTACTGCGTCCGTACTTTTAGATGTTCTTCTGCTGATGCTAACATGCAGCGGGGTTGAATTTCTCTGGCCTGGAGGCTTCTCAGGCTCTGTCCCTAGTCTCAAAGTCAGGCTTCCTCACAGAGCAGCTGGAGAAGCCAGGAGGTGGCGGGACCAGGCAAACCCTTGTACCGTCGGGGCTTCTGATCCATCCCAGGTCACATCCAGAGCTGCCTCCTTGGACATGGTCTCCTGTTCGACTCAGCCACCTCAGCATCCCTGAGCTCCAGAAAGTTCCTGGACCTTTCTGCAGGCTGGCTCTCCTCTTTCTCTTGAGATCAGCACCGCACCTGCAGAGTGGTAGACGGGCGTTGTCTTCCACAAAAGATCCTGCTGCACCCCTCCCCCGCCCCACGGCGGACTTAACCACTAACATGACCAAGAGGGGCCACTCCAAGTATCTTCCTAGAACAACAACCAAAAATCTGCTCCAAGAGGACTTCCTGCCTCCACCAAGCCCCTGAAACGCCGGCAGCCCTTAAATTGCGGCTTCAGGTATCAGCAAAGGTATCAGCTTTGCTCAGCGCGCCCCCCACTGTAGTCCCAGGCCTGCCGGGAGACAGGACCTGGCCTCGGGTCACAACTGCACAGATAGCATGGGCAGAGTTTACCCTGGGTGTGCAGGGGCCGCTGTGCCCTGTGGCCCGGGGAGAGGTCCAGTGCACTGCAGCCCAAGGGGTAGCTGGTGTGGCTCACTGGGTAGTGGGGACCTCCAGGGGCGAAGGCAGCAAAGCCGGTGTCTGCAGGGCTGGCCGCCGGGGGTCCTGGGGCCAGTGCTCTGGGCTGCGACCTCTGCCTCCTCACGGCCTCTGGCAGGAGTGGTGCTGCCAACGCCTGTCTGGGCTTCAAGGGCCAAGACAGTGAGCTCACAGGCTGCCCGGGGGCCTCCTAAGACCCGCACCAGAGGAAGCCAAAGTCCTGGGTTGTGCGAGTGCGGCGGGAGCCAAGGACATTGGAGTTTTTACTGTTAATGGGGGTCCCCTTAGGGACTACAGGCTGTAGAGGCCTTGGAAAATTCTCATGCACCAACCAACAAACAGTGAGACTGATTCTTAGAGAAGTAGTTTCAAATCTTCCCATTTCCCAGAAGTACAGTCTAATTTGAGTTTCACATTCCCCGGCTCCCCCCGCTCTGGGGGTGCTGCTACAGAGTGAAATGGTCAGGATTCTGAAAGCGAGGCTGGCCACCAGGGGCAGGGGTGCGTGCACATGTGAATTGGGGGCCCTGGAAGGAGGAGCCAGGCTTTTCAAGACGTTCCAGCCTTCTGGTTTTCATAAAGCAATTCTTGTCCTGAGGATGAAACCGGGAGACAGCGAGAGCCCAGTAAACCAGATCTGCCTGCTGGTGGCCAGAACTGGTCAGGCATTTCTGGGGCCACCACCTTCTCTGGGGCTTATTGAGGTCAAGGTCTTCTCTAAGAAGGACCGGTCAGCAGCAGTGACTGCCTTCTCTTCATCAAAGCGTGAGCCGGATGGGAGGCAGGGATGGGGCCTGGTCAACCCTGGCCAACAATGGGGTATTAGAACTTTCACAAGGTCTTTACATTCATCTTCCCCATGCTAGGCTCTGCTCCCCAACAAGCTTCCAGGGAGCACCCA
>NW_027781626.1:0-290 GCF_054177405.1 Leptonychotes weddellii | reverse complement strand
TCTATCTCTAGCAGATAAGTAATATCTGTTTCATTCAGGTCTCTTGCTGTGATTTTGTCCTGTTCTTTCATTTGGGACATCTTATCTTACTCTCTGTGTCTATTTCTGTGTGTTAGGAGCATCAGCTATGTCTCCTGCTCTTAAAAGTAATGGCCTTAAAAAAAAAAAAATAATGGCCTTATGAAGAAGTCCTGTAGTGTCCTGCAGGGCAGTGTCCCCTGTTTACCAGAATCTGGCACTTCAGAGGTGGCTCCTATGTATGTGTGTGTGCCCTGCTGTTGTGTCTTGGC
>NW_027781625.1:0-290 GCF_054177405.1 Leptonychotes weddellii | reverse complement strand
GACAGAGAGAGACACAGCCAGAGAGGGAACACAAGCAGGGGAAGCGGGAGAGGGAGAAGCAGGCTTCCCGCCGAGCAGGGAGCCCGACGCAGGGCTCGATCCCAGGACCCTGGGATCATGACCTGAGCCGAAGGCAGACGCTTAACGACTGAGCCACCCAGGCGCCCTGAAAGAATTTTCTTAAAAGAAGAAATTAGAAGACAAAAAGAGAAGGAAGAAGAGACGTGGCAGGAAGAGAGCCGGCGGCTGAGCGGACACGAAGCCACGGCCACGTGGCCAAGGGGGCCGTG
>NW_027781624.1:0-290 GCF_054177405.1 Leptonychotes weddellii | reverse complement strand
ATGTTCATGAATGGGAAAACTCAGCAGCATAAAGATATCTGTTCTCTCCAAATAAAAGTATGCATTTTAACTGAATAATTTTTTGCAAAGCATTTAGAACAGTGCCTGGCATAGAGTAAGTGCTACATAATTGTTGTTGAACAAATAAATCAAAATTCCAACAAGGTTTTTCATAGAACTTGACAAGCATGTTCAAAAATTTTTAAAACAGAACAATGGTCCAAAAATAGCCAAAGCAATCTTGAAGAACAGAGGTAGGAGGAAAGATAATTCTCATCCTACCAGATATT
>NW_027781623.1:0-290 GCF_054177405.1 Leptonychotes weddellii | reverse complement strand
GAAGAGTTTAATTCAACTACTGAAATTAAGTTGGTATCAATGCAAATTAGATTGTGATAAATTAGGATACTAAATGTGATCCCCATGGTACCAACAAAATATCTAAAGATTGTACACAAAAGGAGATGAGATGGGAGTCAAAATGATTCATTTTAAAAAAATCAACTACATGCAAAAGAAGACAATATGGGAAGAAATACGGGACAAAAGCCTATAAAACATACAGAAAACAAACAGGCAAATGGCAGAAGTAAGTCTTTCCTTATCAGCAATTACTTTGAATGTTAATG
>NW_027781622.1:0-290 GCF_054177405.1 Leptonychotes weddellii | reverse complement strand
AGAACTCAGGAACTAGGGGCACCTGGCTGGCTCAGTCATTTAAACGTCTGTGTTCGGCTCAGGTCATGATCCTGGGATCGAGTCCCACGTCGGGCTCCCTGCTCAGTGGGGAGTCTGCTTCGCCCTCTCCTTCTACCCCTCCCCCTGCTCGTGTTCTCTCTCACTCTCTCTCTCTTAAATAAATAAATAAATAAATAAAATCTTTAAAAAAAATCCTCAGGAACTAGAAAATACCTGGTAAATCTAAACATAGAATTAATACAAATCTAAATAGAGAGGTACAACTTGGT
>NW_027781621.1:0-290 GCF_054177405.1 Leptonychotes weddellii | reverse complement strand
TTTATTGGAAAGTCCTGGTTTTGTAAAGGTTTTCATTATCCTCAAAATACCCGCTTTCTGATACTAGACTTCTTCTGAAAAGAGTTGTGGAAGGCCCCTCCATATAGGATACTTTTAGGCATTCATTATATGACAGACAGTATAAGCCACCACAGTCTTTTCCCCATTCATGTAGTGGTGGTAGGAACTAGAAAGAAGGGTAAGCGGGAGACCCATGTGTTGCTCTCTCCTGTGCGCAGAACAGACATGCCCGATCCGGATTGCGTGAGACCGCAGATGTCTCTGTGGTC
>NW_027781620.1:0-290 GCF_054177405.1 Leptonychotes weddellii | reverse complement strand
TAGAGGGGAGGGGGATGGGGGGATGGGTTAGCCTGGTGATGGGTATTAAAGAGGGCACGTACCGAATGGAGCACTGGGTGTTATACGCAAATAATGAATCATGGAACACTACATCAGAAACTAATGATGTAATGTATGGTGATTAACATAACATAATAAAGGTGATTTGGTTTGCTTTCTAAAAAAATTTTAAAAAATAAAATAAAAATATATATTATTAAGTATTTAATGCTGTTAAATGCTTTTTATACCAAATTTAAATACTATTTAGTACTAATGTAAAAAAATTG
>NW_027781619.1:0-290 GCF_054177405.1 Leptonychotes weddellii | reverse complement strand
TTATACTTACTGTGATGAGCACTGAGTCATGTATAGAGTTGCTGAGTCACTACATTGTATAGCTTAAACTAATATGACACTGCATGTTAATTATACTGGAATTTAAAAAAGTAATAAAAAATGAAAAAGAAAGTACAGTACCATGCAGAATAGTATCACTTTTCTAAAACTCCTGTGCTCTGCCTATTCATATATATTTCCTCCCGAATGTTATCTCCTATAGTACTGTTTTTTTTTTTTTTTTAAGATTTTATTTATTTATTTTGACAGAGAGAGAGATAGCGAGAGCA
>NW_027781618.1:0-290 GCF_054177405.1 Leptonychotes weddellii | reverse complement strand
CCCTGCTGGCAAGAAGGTAAGCTCCTTGAGGGCAGGGATCATGTCTTTGGGAATGAAATTGTGTTAGTAGTTTCTAAAATTGGAAGACATGGATCAGGAAGGCTCATTCTTCCTGAACCCAGCCCTCCTGTCCCCACCCCAAGTTCAGCAGCTCAGTGCACAGATTCCTGGAGCAGAAAGGTGAGACTGGGGGCCGTGAGTGAGCAGGGAGGCAAGCAGAGGCAGCCCCATACACGCCAGGTGAGGATTTGGGTCAGTCCTAAGCCCTGAGGGGCTTTAAGCAGAAGCAT
>NW_027781617.1:0-3521 GCF_054177405.1 Leptonychotes weddellii | reverse complement strand
TGTTAATCCCCATACATTACATCATTAGTTTTAGATGAAGTGTTCCATGATTCATTGTTTGTGCATAACACCCAGTGCTCCATGCAGAATGTGCCCTCCTCAATACCCACCATCAGGCTAACCCATCCTCCCACCCCCCTCCCCTCTAGAACCCTGTTTGTTTTTCAGAGTCCATCGTCTCTCATGGTTCGTCTACCCCAAAGAGGGAGTCATAATTGAATTTCTATATGTCATAATGGAGACAACTTCCTTATTTCTTTTTTAAAATAAAGAAGTAAAAATGGAACTGTAGTGAAAATCCCAAGAATTATAATTTACCTGAAACTTAAAGGCATCTTTTTATATTCAACAATTCAGATCATATTTCTTTTCTAGCAACACACAATATTGAAGTCATGGATCACAGTTGGCATGCATGTGTTCACTCATCCAAATATTCATTCAAGAATAAGTGCTTGAACACCAAGTGAGTGAAGGCATTACACATTTGGAAAAGTGAGTAGTTCAAGAAGTCTGGATTCTAGAATGTGAGTGGGAGAACAGGAGATGAAGATGAAAACGTAAAAAAGCATGAGATTTTCTTGTTTTTTGTTTCATATATGGTCATGCTTTCAATTGGGAGTTCTAGGACAATTGATTAGATAAAAGACATGATCCCTTTTTTAGTGCTTAAATGCTGAGCAACAATAACATCTTAGAATGTGTAAATGTAAAATGTGGATATTTGAGGTTCTTCATTAAATATGGGAAAGAGAATTGAACTCGAGATTGAGACTATGTTTTAGATCATAGCTCTGTTATCATGCACAATTGAAGCTTACCTGATCTCTGATTCTTCACTTGTTTTTTATGTGTGTATGTATGTGCATGTGTGTGTGTTTTAAAGTTATGAAATGGAGAATGTTTACTGCACTGGAAATTAAGAAGAGCATATGTGATTATATTTCTGTGAGTATCCTGTGGGCAACTATGAAGAGCTATAAATGTAAGATTTTGTAGTAAAACAACGATGAAGCAACATTTTTTTCTATTTTATATCTGAGTGCGTTTGGTTTGTGGTGAGTCTAAAACGTCACAATTTTTTGTTTTACCATCTGATCACCAATGGGAACAATTATCTTCATTGTATATTAATCTTGAAATCATTACTTTGTGGGGATAAAAAATTATACAATTACCATGTTTAGTCCTACTAATGAGGGGAGAACAGAAAAATTTTAAAAAAATAGTGTATATTCTAGGGGCACCTGTGTGGCTCAGTCGGTTAAGAATCTACCTCCAGCTGAGGTCATGATCCCGGTGTCCTGGGATTGAGCCCTGCTCAGGCTCCCTGCTCAGCGGGGAGCCTGCTTCTCCCTCTGCCCCTCCCCCCATCCCTGCTCATGCTCCCTCTCTCTCAAATAAATAAATAAAATCTTTTTAAAAAATTCAGTGTATATTCCAAATCCATAAAAAATACTGAAACTACAGAGATTTTAAAACTGAAAATACACAGATTCTATCACTGTTAAGAAATGTTCATGTCTCATATTTGTCTGTAAATATGTTTCCTAAATATACTTAATTACAATAATATATCATTTATATTATACTGTGTTGATAATAAATTAACTAATTTAAAGTAGAAACAAAGCAATTAATTTATGCATACACTGTGTCATTATTTAGGCCTCTGATTCTTTGTCTAACATGAATTTTTACAGTGGTAAATAAGTATATCAAAAGATGCAATTATCCAAACAAGGAGAAATGTGCTGTATGAGTATACCACAAGCTGTTAGTGAATCCAGAGACAAGGAGATTTCAGGAAAAGCAACTGCAGGAAGAAACTAGAAGCAGAAGTAAAAATGTGAACTTCAGATTATGAAATAACAAATATTTTATTCTTTATTTGTGGCTAAATATAATATTTTTAATAGACTCGTGACCGGGAAAAAGTCAATGGAAAGTATAATGCACATCCAAAATGTTTGTTTTCTTAAAGAATATAAGACACTTAAGATGTATCCTACAAATTCTTATCACTAGATTTGAATTTGTGATAATTTAAATATAAAGAATTTCATGCTCCACATCAATGCTTACCCATTATTTCCCCAGATCAAGAGCTAGTGACAGCTGCAAAGTTAGCTAATGGTATCACTATAGTCAAAGCTGGCACAATAGGCTCAGTCATAATCTGCTCACTAGAAAATCTTATAATTTAATGTTGTCAGAAGCCAACAATTGGAAATATTGAAGAATTTTATAATATGCAGAATGGGACTTTTTCCTAATAATAAAAAGTGAGACTAACAAAGGTGGAGTAAAGAAACACCTTCAGCTGATTTTTATTTCAACCTATGAAAAGTGATTGATGTCAATTTTGACCACATGCCAGGAGGAAAAGTAGGATAGTTTAGCTGCAACAAACTCCAAATCCCATTGAAACCACTAAAGTATTTATTTGTTGGGAAAGACATGGGGATGAGACAATCTGGAATTCAGGAAGACATCAGGTTAGAAAATAAAATGAGCAATTATACTAAGATAATTGCAACAATGTCACCATTTCTTTATTCCACCCCCTTTTATACATGCCCGCTGCCATATAACTTTGTCATGCCCTCCTGATCTGATCGTTGGCTTCTTTA
Organism: Leptonychotes weddellii; assembly: GCF_054177405.1. NCBI lineage: Eukaryota > Metazoa > Chordata > Mammalia > Carnivora > Phocidae > Leptonychotes > Leptonychotes weddellii. The sequence continues at coordinate 888 of NW_027781617.1, read as the reverse complement.
TGTGACTCTTTAGCCAATGGGATGTTAGTAGACTGAATCATGCAGAGCTTGAAAAGGAGCCTCCATTCCCATTTTGACACATTTGCACCTCTGTGATCGGCATGAGAACATGTCTAAAACATCCTGTTAGTGGATGAGAGTCTTGAGTTTTGCCAAATAACCTTAGTTTGGGATAACAGATGTCAACACGGTTAACCAACAGGGACAAACATGAGTGAGTTCAGCCTAGATCACCAGAGTAACCAAACCAACCCTTTCTGAAGCCTGAAGAACAAACATTTATTCTTCATGCCCTTGAGGTTTTCTGATTGCTCCACAGATATGCCTAAATGATTAAGTATCTTCAGAGAATCTGTGCTTCTTTCAGACACTAGAGAAATTGGATCTCATAGAAATGGGTATAGACAGAGATGAGGGCCAAAGACTGAGCCCTGTAGTAGTCCAGTATCTACAAGTGAAAAGCAGGAGAACCTCCCCAGGGGTCTAAAGAATGAAGGTATGTTAGGGAGAAATCAATGGGAAAAGAGGGCATCCAGGCAAGCAAGCAAAGAAAATGTTTTAAGGAGAGCTAATAAGCAGGATGTGTTCAATGCTAAAGAAAGGAAGAATAATTTGGGAACTGACCTTTAAATCTCACCATGTTTCTACTACTGGTGACCTTAACAGTACCAGATTCAACTGAATGGTGGAAGCAAGGCCCTAATCAAAGCATATTTGAAAAGGTGAGATTAAAAGTGAAGAAGGGGGGGCGGAGCAAGATGGCGGAGGAGTAGGAGACCTGGATTTCGTCTCCTCTCAGGAATTCAGCTGGATAGGGATCAAACCATTCTGAACACCTACAAACTCAACAGGAGATCGAAGAAAGGAATAGCAACAACTCTCTGAACA
>NW_027781616.1:0-290 GCF_054177405.1 Leptonychotes weddellii | reverse complement strand
TTATATGTTAATTAATTGAATTTAAATTTAAAAAATAAAGTGCAAAAAGAATATAAATTAATTAATTTTTTGCTATTCATTACATGTTGAAATGTTTTAGAAATATTGTATTAGGTAAAATATATTATTAAAATTAATTTCACTTTTTTCTTTTTCCTTTTCTACATGAGGTTACTAGAAGTCAACCAGGGCCAAAATTTTACTTTATTTATTTTCCTATTATCCTTGAAGCGGCCCGAAAGAGGATATTATTTCTTTTCATGTAATCTGCTCATGGAAAAATATTCTGA
>NW_027781615.1:0-290 GCF_054177405.1 Leptonychotes weddellii | reverse complement strand
TTTTTTTTTTTAATTTTTTTATTCTTATGTTAATCCCCATACATTACATCATTAGTTTTAGATGTAGTGTTCCATGATTCATTGTTTGTGCATAACACCCAGTGCTCCATACAGAATGTGCCCTCCTCAATACCCATCACCAGGCTAACCCATCCTCCCACCCCCCTCCCCTCTAGAACCCTCAGTTTGTTTTTCAGAGTCCATCATCTCTCATGAGAACCATCTCATCTTAATAATTACAGTGTTCGTTCCAGAGCAGTAACCAAAATTCAGAACTTTCTTCCAGGTTA
>NW_027781614.1:0-290 GCF_054177405.1 Leptonychotes weddellii | reverse complement strand
TAGGATTAAGATAATGATATTCACTTGTTAGAGTTTTTGTGAGAATTTTTTAAAATAACATGCAAAGGGTTTAGCACAGTGCCTGCCACACACTAAGCACTCGACCAACCTGTTTTCTATGTGTGATGGTGACCCCCCATCTGGGAGTCAAGGGTTGGGGGGGTCAGTGTATGAACCTGCATCTCATACCTTTTTTTTTAAGATTTATTTTAGAGAGAGTGAGAGAGAGTGCGAGTGAGGGGAGGGTCAGATGGAGAGGGAGAGAGAGAATCCTCAAGCAGACTCCCCAG
>NW_027781613.1:0-290 GCF_054177405.1 Leptonychotes weddellii | reverse complement strand
TTCAATAGGTGAATGGATAAACTGTGGTACAACCAGACAAATGAATGTTATTCTGTGCTAAAAAGAAATGAGCTACCAAGACTCAAAAAACATGGAGGAACCTTAAATGCAGGTTGGTATGTGAAAGAAACCAACCTAAAAAGACTACACGCTGTAATTCCAACTATGTGACATTCTGCAAAAGGCAAAACTATGGAGATAGTAAACTACAGATGTTAGTTAATAGTAACATTGTTTAACCAGTTTCAATGATGTGCCACAATAGTGTAAGATGTTAATGAAGAGAAAAC
>NW_027781612.1:0-290 GCF_054177405.1 Leptonychotes weddellii | reverse complement strand
TTCAATTTCTTTCATGAGTGTTCTGTAGTTCCTAGAGTATAGAACCTTTACCTCTTTGGTTAGGTTTATTCTGAGGTATCTTACGGTTTTGGGTGCTATTGTAAATGGAATCGTTTCTCTAATTTCTCTTTCTACAGTTGCGTTGTTAGTGCATAAGAAGGCAACTGATTTCTGTCATTGATTTTGTATCCTGCCACATTACTGAATTGCTGTATGAGTTCTAGTAATTTGGGGGTGGGGTCTTTTGGGTTTTCCACATAAAGTATCATGTCGTCTGCGAAAAGAGAGAG
>NW_027781611.1:0-290 GCF_054177405.1 Leptonychotes weddellii | reverse complement strand
CTCAGGCGCCCCTATAGTTTTATGTTTTGAGTTAATTCTCCAGTGTCATTTGCTGAAAAGGGTATTCTTCGGGCACCTGGGTGGCTCAGTCGGTTAAGCCACTGCCTTCGGCTCAGGTCATGATCCTGGAGTCCCGGGATCGAGTCCCGCATCGGGCTCCCTGCTCGGCAGGGAGTCTGCTTCTCCCTCTGACCCTCCTGCCTCTCATGCTCTCTGTCTCTCATTCTCTGTCTCAAATAAATAAATAAAATCTTTAAAAAAAAAAAAAAAAGGAAGAAAGAAAAGGGTAT
>NW_027781610.1:0-290 GCF_054177405.1 Leptonychotes weddellii | reverse complement strand
TAATCTATCCTTTTGATTATAAAGCCAATTCTCATCAGATAGCTGAGATAAAATTAATCCCTCCTGGTGATAATTTCTCATCAGTTTTCTATTTCTAAAAATGAGCTCATTTTTGTTTCTCTTATCATTTAGCCTCATTGTGGTGGTGTCGAGTTACAGAAATCCCTGCACAAACTAGCACATACAAAAAAAGGGGGGGCGGTTACTGGCTCCTGTAACTGGACTGTGGAGGTTCTCAGTGTCATCAGGTACTGACCCACTTCTCTGGGATTCATTTACCTCTGCTCTCC
>NW_027781609.1:0-290 GCF_054177405.1 Leptonychotes weddellii | reverse complement strand
TCTCTGAGAGGTTTCTTCTCTGAAGAGCTAACCCTCAACAGATCACAGGAATCCCAGTCCTTGGCTCAAACTCTGCCTCTAGGGAGCCCAACCTAAAACAGAGAGTCTAGGCTTGAAGAAATGATTTTATTTCCTGACCAAGTATCTGGATTCCTGCTGTAGATGATCAGCATGGACACAGTGATTGGAGTTACTCATTTTAGGCTACTACCTGTTGAGGAGGCGGTTCCGCCTGACCCTTCAGGCTGGTCTGCACTATAGCTGGATTGCACTATATCCAAGAAGTAAGG
>NW_027781608.1:0-290 GCF_054177405.1 Leptonychotes weddellii | reverse complement strand
TTAAAATTTCCCGGCTCCATTTTCTGGTGTGGTGTCTCACTCCTGTATGAATCCTGACTGTGACAGGTCATCACAAACTTGGAACTTTAGCATTTTCCTGGTGGACTGACTCTTGTCGTCATGATGAAATGGCTCTCCTTCCTGGGGGTGCTTGTTTGCTTTAAAGCCAAAGTTACTTTGTTTTACAGTCATATTGTGGGTCCATCTTTCTTTTGCTTAGTGTTTGCATGAATTTGTTTTCTTTTGTCTTACTCTCCACTGTTCTGTATCCTTATTCTTAAGGCGTGTTT
>NW_027781607.1:0-290 GCF_054177405.1 Leptonychotes weddellii | reverse complement strand
AATTTTTTCAGGATTTTTGCATCTGTGGTCCTCAGAGATATTAGCCTGTATTTTTTTTTTTCCAGTGTCTTTTTTGGCTTTGATATCAGGGTTACACTAGATTCATAGAATGGATTTGGAAGCATTTCTTCCTTTTTAATTTTTTTTTTTTTTTTACTGATTCAATTTGTTTACTAGTAATCAGACTATTCAGATTTTCTATTTCTTCCCGATTCAGCTTTGGGAGATTATATATTTCTAAGAAATTACTAATTTCTTCTAATTGTCCGTTTCATTGGCTTATAATTTTT
>NW_027781606.1:0-3521 GCF_054177405.1 Leptonychotes weddellii | reverse complement strand
GGGGGGGGGGGTTGTAGACTGGGGGCAGGGGATGGAAAGCTAGTGTGTCTCTTCCCTTGAGGTATAGTTCTTCCAGTCTGATGAACTGTCAGATCCACTGTGTGGTTGGTAAAGCAGATTGGACAGTGACTCGGGGAAGTGGGGGGCGGGGGGGGGGGTTAGTATTTTAAGTAGCAACTCTCAAAGGTAAAGTGATTTCTCCAGGGGCTTAGTAGATAGAGCTATATGTGTTTCTAGTGTTACCACTCAGTAGGAATTAATGGCAGAGTAGAGTATTGTTTCCTAGAGGAAAAGGAGGATGAGTGAGGATGATGAGAGGTTGGGATAGATTGTGAGGCATTAAGGGAAGAGGGGCCATAAATGTTAGTTTTAGTTTTGTGCAAGCAATGAAACTTGCTTAATCCTGACAGCTCTTGATTAGAATGCCAGCCACAGAGTTCTGCTTGACATATTTAAGTATTTTTGAAAAGAAAGATTATTAGTAGAATCTTCTACCCTGTTGTGATTTGATAGGATCTCTTCTGGGAAAAAAGGGTAAAAGTTGAGGAAACCAGATTTTTACCTGGTACATAGCTGCAGTCTGGACTTCCTGGGCAGCAGAAACCTGCTGCAATCTTACATGACTGATTTCTGGACCCAAAGTGGGCTTGACAGTGGGCTGGAGCAGTAATAGCCCCCTACTGTCGGGAGAGGCCAGGGCAGGCTTTTCCCAGCAAGCCTGCCTGAGGTGTGGCTGTCCTAGACGCTAGGCCCCAGAGCATGCAGGATGACTCTCCTGTCTGTGGGAGCTGGGAAGGAGGTGGCTTCGTCAGTGAGGCAGCCTGCCAACAAGACAGGTGGAGGTCTGCGTGCCTGGAGCAGTAAGTCAAAAAATGTTGAAAGCTGTGGTCTTCAGTGATTATCTGTTAAACACCTACTGCATAGATGCTGAGGAATTGCTCCAGTGTTAGTGCAGGAAACAAAAGATGGTGGGCTTCTGCTTTGAAGGAGCTTATGTCTGATCTTTGGCCAAGTCATGGATGAAAATGGATATTAAACTTAGTGATTTTCATTCATATAGGCCCTGAGCTGATGGCTTTCTTGGGCCTCTGGAGACTTAGGCCTTAAAAGTCCTTTTCTTCATAAGCAGTACATACCTGGCTGATGAATTTGTGTTCGTTGCCATTTTAAAATAGTACAGGGGCACCTGGGTGGCTCAGTCGTTAAGTGTCTGCCTTCGGCTCAGGTCATGATCCCAGGGTCCTGGGATCGAACCCTGCATCGGGCTCCCTGCTCCTCGGGAAGCCTGCTTCTCCCTCTCCCACTCCCCCTGCTTGTGTTCCCTCTCTCACTGTGTCTCTCTCTGTCAAATAAATAGATAAAATCTTTTCAATAAATAAATAAAATAGTACAAATAAGCCAAAAGAGGAAATTAAGTCACCCTAATCTCACGACACAGAGCTAAGCACTGAGGAGCTACTGCATGGGGGAGATAACTAGCCATTGCCTCCCTTCTTTGGGCCCTTGCTTCTTCCATCAGAGGGAGGATGCCCCCTAGGGGCTGTGGCCACAGGACAGCCTGGCTGGTAAAGACAACTCTTGGAAACATAGGGATATTGACAGTAAGCTTGTCAAAAAATCCCTTTGAGAAGGACATTACTTGCCTGCTCTTACTCTCTTATGTGAACAGGGTTCAGATTTTAAATTATGTGCTCAGTAAGAAAATTTAAACTTTGGAGGGGCGGCTGGGTGGCTCAGTTGGTTAGGCGGCTGCTTTCCGCTCAGGTTATGATCTCGGGGTCCTGAGATCGGCCCCATGGGAGGGTCCCTGCTCAGTGGGGAGTCTGCTTGTCCCTCTCTCTCTCCTGCTTCCCCTGCTTGTCAGGTCTCTTGCTTGCACTCTCTCTCAAATAAATAAAATCTTTTAAAAAAATTTAAACTTTGATGCTGAGCGAAATAAGTCAGACAGAGAAAGACATGTATCATATGACCTCACTGATATGAGGAATTCTTAATCTCAGGAAACAAACTGAGGGTTGCTGGAGGGGGGGGGTGGGAGGGATGGGCTGATTGGGTGATAGACACTGGGGAGGGTATGTGCTCTGGTAAGCGCTGTGAATTGTGCAAGACTGTTGAATCTCAGATCTGTACCTCTGAAACAAATAATGCAATATATGTTAAGAAAAAAAAAAAGATAGCAGGAGGGGAAGAATGAAGGGGGGAGATCGGAGGGGTAGACGAACCATGAGAGACGATGGACTCTGAAAAACTGAGGGTTCTAGAGGGGAGGGGGGTGGGAGGATGGGTTAGCCTGGTGTTGGGTGTTAAAGAGGGCACGTTCTGCATGGAGCTCTGGGTGTTATGCACAAACAATGAATCATGGAACACTACATCTAAAACTAATGATGTAATGTATGGGGATTAATATAACAATAAAAAAATTTAAACTTTGGATTACCTTCTGTTTTCTTCCCTTTTAAAGAGACAGGCTTAAGTACCTACATTTGTTGTATGCATAGTTACGAATGCATTGGGAAAATCATAACAATCTTTTCTTTCTACTTTATTTTCAGGTGGTTTTGTGAACCGATAATGAAGTAATATGATAGGATGGGAAGGGCAGTGAATTAGGAGTCCATGGTGTTGAATGTTAGTCCTAACTCTAATCACACACTCTAAGCTAGAGAATATATTAAATGACTTTGGATTTCAATCTCTATCTTTTTAAAACAAGGGACGACATTAGGCACTCTTTCAGCCCCTACCATTGTAGCCTAAGGCCATAAATCTCAATTTCCTTGTGTCTCCTCTGGGACCAGTCTACTTTTCTGTGTTGTGAGTTGCTGAGGGGACTATTTTGCCTTTAATGGGGTAATTTTCCAAGGTTCCAACACCCAGGACTCATTCAGTGAAGAGGAAACAGCAGACTACTTCTGTTTGTCTGATTTGCCCAGCTACGGCACTTTTAGAAGGGCCATTTCTAGTTAAGGATTTCAGATTATTAGAAAACTGCAGGGCTGTGGGGGTTGCATTCTTCCTTAGACTGAAATTACAGCCCGAATGCACTTAATGATACACATATGTACTGTAATTTGTAAACATAACTCAAAACCCTGTATCTAAGTTGGGTCATTTGTGGTTGGCCGTTCAGACCTCATTTCTATTTGACAGGGGTTTATTTTAAGATTGCTTTTTGGAGCGGTTGTTTAACATTCAAGTGATCTATTAGTGTCAAGTCTTTAGCTAGACCTGTTTTAAATGAGCTGCCCGTTAAGTAGAAAACCAAACAGAAGTTTGCTTTCCAATGCAACTTAGCAAAGTCATGTAACTTAAATTTTCTTTTTTTTTTTTTTTTTTTTTAAAGATTTTATTTTTATTTTGAGAGAGAGAGAATGAGAGACAGAGAGCACGAGAGGGAGGAGGGTCAGAGGGAGAAGCAGACTCCTTGCCGAGCAGGAAGCCCGATGTGGGACTCGATCCCGGGACTCCAGGATCATGACCTGAGCCGAAGGCAGTTGCTTAACCAACTGAGCCACCCAGGC
>NW_027781605.1:0-290 GCF_054177405.1 Leptonychotes weddellii | reverse complement strand
TTCATGGCAAAAACTTGTGACCTAAAATCTTCACCTGAATTACTAGGAGAGAAATAAAACGGGTAAAAATTCAGCAGTAGGCTGTGTTCCCATACTGAAGCAATCAATGTGGTATTAAAAGCATGGGAAAGGAAGTCTCTGGCTTTGCACGATAACCCCAACCTGTAACAAGATCAGGGTTTCTTTTCTTTTTTTTTTTAAAGATTTTATTTATTTATTTGACAGAGAGAGACACAGGGAGAGAGGGAACACACGCAGGGGGAGCGGGAGAGGGAGAAGCAGGCTTCCCG
>NW_027781604.1:0-290 GCF_054177405.1 Leptonychotes weddellii | reverse complement strand
CATGTTATCATGACCAGGTCATTCCTTCAGGCTGCGCTGCCAGAAAGCCCGCCCCAGGACGGAGCTGGGAGCTGGGAAATGCGCCTGCTGGCTCACACTTTCTACTCCCCCTCCATCCGCCCGAGCACCTGGTACCGAGCTAGTTTTCAGGCGGCTCATGGCTCACCTGGGCTGCTCTCATAAAGCTGAGCCCTGACTCTGGGCCTCCCCCTCAGCCGTCCCCCAGTCCCATGAGCTCACTGGTGCTGGCGGTCAGGCGTGTTCTCTCACTCCCTCTTTTCCAGGGTGAT
>NW_027781603.1:0-290 GCF_054177405.1 Leptonychotes weddellii | reverse complement strand
CCCCGGGGGCTGCCCTAGAGTCCTTTCCCCACTGCTACCGGTCTGCAAGTCTGCGCCCCGTCCCCAGCATGCGAGGCTATCACTCACCGGTGGTGTAGGATTCCCACAGCCAGGCTCCCTCCTGCTGCCATTTATCCTCCAATATCTGCCCGAGGAATCACAGCCCCCCACTTTGTACCTCAAAACCAACCACCTGCGATGTTCTGTTTGTAGAGATCCAGATCTATCTTCTTACATCTCAGGCTGGTTACGTGGGTGCTCAGAGTGGTCTGGTAGATTTGCAGCTCAGT
>NW_027781602.1:0-290 GCF_054177405.1 Leptonychotes weddellii | reverse complement strand
TTCAGAGGTTTCTGGGACACTAACTCATTTTTCTGAAAATTGATAAATAAAAAGAAAAAATCAATGAAGCATTTATCCTGCCTTTCTTGTAAAAAAAAAAACCAGGGCGCCTGGGTGGCTCAGTTGGTTAAGCGACTGCCTTCGGCTCAGGTCATGATCCTGGAGTCCCTGGATCGAGTCCCGCATCGGGCTCCCTGCTTGGCAGGGAGTCTGCTTCTCCCTCTGGCCCTCCCCCCTCTCATGTGCTCTCTCTCATTCTCTCTGTCTCAAATAAATAAATAAAATCTTAA
>NW_027781601.1:0-290 GCF_054177405.1 Leptonychotes weddellii | reverse complement strand
TAATGAGTTCCTTTAAATGTGACATAACAAGGAAGAGCCCAAACAAAATGATCAAGTTTTACCTGTTAATAAAATGTTGGTATATGTTCACTTAGAAGCTCCTCTCTTTTCCAATTTGAATAGCTTCTTTTCTTTTTGAAGAAGCTGTTTTCTTTTCATATGATTAGAGGTGGTCTCTAGGCCACTGGACTGGAGTGGTTGGGGGTGGGAAGGATGGGGTGGCTGGGTGAGAGACATTGGGGAGGGTATGTGCCATGGTGAGCACTGTGAATTGTGTAAGACTGTTGAAT
>NW_027781600.1:0-290 GCF_054177405.1 Leptonychotes weddellii | reverse complement strand
TAGCCCATCTCCTTCCCCATCTGAATCTGTTCAGTCCCCAAGACCTTCAGAGTGATCTTCCAGATCTTCTTGGCACCATCTCTTCCTTTCCTCCCTTCTTGCCTCCAGTGCCCTATTTCAAGTCCTCAGCATCTCTCTTCCAGACTGATCACAGCCCCCCAACTAACTATCCCAACTCCAAAAAGATCAAGTTCCAGAACGCTTGGCACAGGCTGCAAAGCCCACCATAAAGGGTCCTGGCTGCCTCCCCAGCCTCACCCTGGTGTGACATCTCTGCCTGCGCCCAGCAG
>NW_027781599.1:0-290 GCF_054177405.1 Leptonychotes weddellii | reverse complement strand
GGGAGCCTGCTTCTCCCTCTCCCACTCCCCCTGCTTGTGTTCCCTCTCTCGCTGTGTCTCTCTCTGTCAAATAAATAAATAAAATCTTTAAAAAAAAAAAAAAAGAAAAGAAAAGAAACCCCATGAGACCGGAGACATTGTCATTCATATGCCTGGGAATACCAGGCAATCAACTGATAACTTATTGAAAGAATAAATGGTTAAGGGGCGCCTGGATGGCTCAATCCGTTAAGCGTCTGCCTTTGGTTCAGGTCGTGATCCCAGGGTCCTGGGATGGAGCCCCGCATCCG
>NW_027781598.1:0-290 GCF_054177405.1 Leptonychotes weddellii | reverse complement strand
GGTCATCCCTAAGAGGAAAGGCTTAGAGTGGGCAAGGGGGGCAGAATCAGAAAAAGTTAAGCACAGTATTTTTTTATATTGTTATAGTGTGTTTTTTTTTTTTTTTAAAGATTTTTTATTTATTTATTTGAGACAGAGAGAATGAGATACAGAAAGCATGAGAGGGAGGAGGGTCAGAGGGAGAAGCAGACTCCCTGCCGAGCAGGGAGCCCGATGCGGGACTCGATCCCGGGACTCCAGGATCATGACCTGAGCCGAAGGCAGTCGCTTAACCAACTGAGCCACCCAGG
>NW_027781597.1:0-290 GCF_054177405.1 Leptonychotes weddellii | reverse complement strand
GGCTCTTTAATGAGCAAAGAAATACTCTGACCCTCCCAGCCCTGCCCTGGCTGTCTGAGAGGGGAGAGAGACCTATTCTAACATGGGAAAAATTCAAGGTTTAGGTCAGTATAATTGGCTGATGCTCAACACAAAAGGAAGTTAGTCTGTTTAAGGGGTTAAGTCATTCAGTGTGATATCAATCAGCTTCCAACTCAGCGCTGCAGGGAACTTAGTATTATGAGTCTCGAGAGAGGTGCAGCCTGGAGAAATTGAATCAATAAATGGGAAAGTTGCAATATTATAGGTGT
>NW_027781596.1:0-290 GCF_054177405.1 Leptonychotes weddellii | reverse complement strand
TTACTTTGCTTTTCTACCTTAGAATTACCGGGAAATTTGAAACTGTTATTTTCATTGATTTCAGATGGATATTTAAAATAATTTCCTCAGTGGACTTCTGTGCGCATGAGGGAGAGGAAGGAGCGATTTTTTGTGTGTTGACCCCTGTTGGCATGACAGCAGATCCAGAATTATGACCAGGGACTGTTGGTGCCCACTGAGAGCTGAAGCCATCCGGGAAGGCTAGAGAGGGACTCTCAGAATGGCTAGGAACTGTGATCGATGTGGACGAGAGCAAGATGGAGCCCCCA
>NW_027781595.1:0-3522 GCF_054177405.1 Leptonychotes weddellii | reverse complement strand
TTTTGAACTATTTTCTAATTTGGAAATGCTGAAAAATTGTACAAAATATTAGGCAAAAAGTTAACACGATTCTCATGAAATATCCACTTGTTTTCCTCTTTGCCTCTTTCTATTTTTTTTTCCCATTATGTAAAGATAGGGATGAAAGAAGGTAAAGAGGGGCGCCTGGGTGGCTCAGTTGGTTAAACAACTGCCTTCGGCTCAGGTCATGATCCCGGGGTCCTGGGATGGAGCCTGGCATCGGGCTCCCTGCTCAGCAGGGGGCCTGCTTCTCCCTCTGCCTCTGCCGGCCCTCCCCCTGCTTGTGCTCTATCAAATAAATAAATAAAATCTTTAAAAAAGAAAGAAAGAAGGTAAAGAGGAAAGAAGAAAGTTTGGTGGAGAAAACGTATAACAATGAAAAAAAAAACAACTAAAATCAAGAGATATTAATATGTTTCAGACTAATCTGGGGAGAGGAAGGATAGTAGAAAACCCACATGGACTAGCATCTTTGCCCATTCAGGGGTGACGGTGAGGATGGAGCTGAGAACTAGTCAAGTCAGTTGTCTGGACTGGGATTTGGTGCTGATGAGATCAAGGGGATGTAGTTCATTACTGCGTTAAACAGTGAGTGTCCCTCAAAGGTGCCAATCTATGGCAGTGACAGCATTTGGAAACAAATGTCTCACAAATGTATGTCACTGGTCCCAAAGGCAGCTTGGTGAAGGTGGGAATAACTCAGCAGAATCCAACATTACTCCCCGGGGAAGAGTGCCCTATAGCACGTCTTACTGACAAAGATCATGGTTTTTACCTGACTGCACATGATAACCTTGTTGGTTTGTTGGTTTCTTTGAATTACAGTTCAAATTGCCTTAATATTTGGTGCAAGAATATTAGACTATGTCTTCAATTTATGCGAAGGTAAATTTGACTTCCTTGAACGGCTCTCAGACAATTTGCTCCTGAATATCATTTCTTATCTGGATCTTGAAGATATTGCCAGGCTTTCTCAAACATCACGCAGATTTGCACAGGTAACAGATAATTATTTTATGTCTATGCAGGTTTTTTCTTGTGCTTCCTCAAAGTCTTTTCTTTCTTGCTTGCTTTCTTTCACATAGTGGTTTATTGTTTGCATTCATTTCAGCAAGCATTTGTTGAATACTTACTTTATCATGAGCCCTGTTTTAGGCACAGAGGTAGCAGACATGAAAAGACATTATTCCTGCCCTCAAGAAACTTACAGTCTAATAGGAGAGACCCTAACAGATACAGATTATTACAATATAATGTGAGCAGTTCAACAAGGGATATGTGTATGAGGTACAAAGACAGTACAAAGTGATTTCCTCCTCCAGGCTTCACAGAAGGGATTACTTTATCTGGGGTTTCAAGGGAAAATAAGAGCTCACCAGGTGGTCTGGAAGACTAGGGGCATTTCAGGTCAAGGGGCATTCTAAGTCCAGGCAACAGTTCGGGCAGAGGCATGGCCACATGAAAGAAGACAGTGAGTAGTGAGTCTTCGATCCATCTCCCTTTCTTCCGTTAACAGCCCTTTGCAGAATTATCTATTCACAATGTGGGTGGTTTTGGGGAATTGTTCATCTTAGTGCCCTGTCCTCCATGCCCCAGGCTGATGAAATGGACTCTCTCTCACTACTTTGAATCCTCAGTTGAATGATGCCATCGGAAGACACACTTGGTGCTGATTTCACCCAATGTCAGGGTCTTGCGGCAACCATTATTGGTTCCTCTCCCTGCATCCTGGAAGGTGCCTTGGTTCCTGCCCCTTTAGTTATTCCTAAACACACTTGCATTAAATCCTTTTCTGGCTTAAGTTAATCAGAGTTAGAGTTTGTTTGAAACAGAAGAAACCTAACCCGGTATTTAGTTGTAATATACTGGGGCAATGTCCATTTATAAAAGAGCATGCAATATTTCCCAAGATGATTTTAATCATAATCTTTTTTTTTCTTTAAAGACAGTATTCATGAGGCCCCTGGGTGGCACAGTCAGTTAAGCATCTGACTCTTGGTTTTAGCACAGGTCATGATCCTCGGGGTCATGAGATTGAGCCCCGCACTGGGCTCTGCCCTCAGTGCAAAGTCTGCTTGAGGTTCTCTCTCTCCCTCTCCCTCTGCTGCTCCCCCAACACACGTGAGATCTATCTCTCTCTAAAAATAAATAAATAAATCTTTAAAGAAAAGAAGACAGTATTCACCCATTTCTTTTTATTTATATTTATTTATTTATTTATTTATTTAAAGATTTTATTTATTTATTTGAGAGAGAGAATGAGAGACAGAGAGCACAAGAGGGAAGAGGGTCAGAAGGAGAAGCAGACCCCCTGCCGAGCAGGGTGCCCGATGTGGGACTCGATCCTGGGACTCCAGGATCATGACCTGAGCCGAAGGCAGTCGCTTAACCAACTGAGCCACCCAGGCACCCTATTTATTTATTTTTAAGTAGGCTCCACACCCATTGTGGGGCTTGAACTCAGGACCCCTGAGATCAAGAGTCGCATGCTCTACTGACTGAGCCAGCCAGGCACCCCAATTCATAATCTTATTATCTAAAAAGTCAACATCTTTTTCACAATAATGCCATCATATTTCTTGATATATATTAATTTTAAATAATATAATCTATATTATTTCATATCTTTGAGGATAAAACCATATGTTTTTACTTGGTTTTCCCCCTAAAAATGGAGAGCCAGAAGCAAGTATTATGAGTAATCACTGTACATTTTTTTGCCATTAAAATATGTATTAAAGTTAAGATTTGCTGCTGATAAGAAGCTGATTATTCATACTTTCAATGAAAAAGAATTTTAAATACATGAATATACTAGTGGGGATCTATTGAAAGCTTCTGCTAGGGCCTGCGCTTGTTCCCGAAATGAAATGGAAGGATTTGACAGAGAATGGCAGCAACTGCAGTGTCTTGTGCAATTTATTCCTTACACTGAGCAACTGTCTTCTCTCCAGGTGTTGCTCCCTTCCCCTCTTGATGACTCCCTCTTAGCGTCCTGCCATTATTTCAGTGCTGTCTTGGAAATATATCCTCCGTACTTTACCTGCTGTTCTAAAGTAAGCCTTTTCTAGGTTGCTGATTTCAGCTCTCAGTATCCTTGCAGAGCAGAATTTTTTGAAGATGGAGAATGGTCCAGGGCTGCTGCCTTTTTCTCTCCACGTAATAGTAACCACTCATTTCTGTCTTCAGTCTACATTTTATCTGCATACCATATACTTAGTTTTCACCTGCATTTATACATTATTTTCTGCTTTGTCCTGCTATTTACTACCTTATTAATGAAAAGAAAAAAGCTTCCATTTCAAATTTCTGCAGGCAAATTTATTAGCAAATTATTTGTGTCCATCTCTAATCCTTTCCTCTGACCTCAGGGAGGGAGGTGTTCCTCTCCTCTGCAGGCCAGCGCCGCCTGCCACCTGGCTCCAAGGTCTGACCCAAGGGACTTTAGTCTGCCACTTATCTCCTTTCCCCTCTGTGTTGTTATTTTTTTTCCTTTTTTTT
>NW_027781594.1:0-290 GCF_054177405.1 Leptonychotes weddellii | reverse complement strand
AGGATACACACTGATTTCCATCCCGTAGCAAAAGCTCTGTAGCACAAGCTCTGTACCCGGCGTTGTTTGAATTAATGAACAGGGCAGCTGCTTGTTCTCTTGGTTTAGCTGCCACAGAGGAGTCATTAATAGGCATCTGATTTCCAAACTAAATCTTGAGCCCCGCCCCTCTGAAAAAGAAGACCAGGAAAAAAAAAAAGTGATTCTAAATTCTTCCTCTATTCCTGGGCAGTAGCTTGAAAGGATGAGAACAGTCAGTTTCTGAGTGTTTCTTCCCTGTTTCTACCATT
>NW_027781593.1:0-290 GCF_054177405.1 Leptonychotes weddellii | reverse complement strand
GGCCACCCTTGCCCCAGTCCAAGGCACCATCTTCTCCTGCCTAGACTAATGCAATCACCTCCTCCCTGTTCCCCCTCATTGCCCCCAAAGTCCTTTCTCCACACACAACCAGAGGAATCCTATTAAATATGTAAATCAGATCCTGTCAATCCACAGCTTAAAATTCTCCATGGCTTCCAACTATGCTTAAAAACAAAAATGAAACAAAACAACAACAACAACAAAGAATCCTTCCACAGCCCATAAAGCCCCCCATGATCTTGTCCTAGTTAATCTCTCACCACACCTTC
>NW_027781592.1:0-290 GCF_054177405.1 Leptonychotes weddellii | reverse complement strand
TTGTTAATAACTTTAAGGCATAGTATGGGAACTATTCAATATGAAACACACAGAGAAAAATCAACTAATAAAAAGAAGAGTGTCAGTGATATAGTTGTGAGACAACTTCAAATAACCGGAAATGCAATTAAGTGGAGTCCGCAATGTAGAAAAGAGAGGGAAAGAAGAAATATTTGAAGAAATAGTGGCCAAAACTTTTCAAATTTTATGAAACATTCATATCTACAGACCAAAGAAGCTCAACAAATTCTAAGTACAAGACCATAAAGAAAACTACAGTAAAGCACATA
>NW_027781591.1:0-290 GCF_054177405.1 Leptonychotes weddellii | reverse complement strand
TTTTTTTTTAATTCCTCTTCTTTCTTTTTTCAACCAACTTCTTATCCTATCAATTCCTTTTATAAAATCTTTAACAATTTTCTCTTTACAGTCATATTCCATCCCTTCATCGTATTAACCCTTATTTCTATACATATATAAGTTCTTCTTTCCTTAAAATTTTGGGAGGCACTTTCTTCTAACAGACCAAAATACACCCCAAATCTAGTGTGTGGCACTGATCTATGCACCAGCCTGATCATATTTGATCATATTTTATTCTTTTTTGTTTTGTTTTGTTTATCTTTTTC
>NW_027781590.1:0-290 GCF_054177405.1 Leptonychotes weddellii | reverse complement strand
TCTCTTTGTGGAATAGGAAATGAAATCAACATCAATTATTTCTTTTTCAATTTGGAAAATTGAATTTGTTAAAGCTATTTAAATTTAGAAAACAGTTACTGCATACAGTAAACATTCCCATGCAAGAAGTGCTTATAGGAAATTTGAAATGATGGCAATTTCAAACCCTGAGTGAGAAAGGGCTTTCACTCTGATGAAAAAAAGGCAAGAATAGGAAGAAGGACCAAGCTGCTGGGTGTGTTGTCCCCAAGGGCTCTTCTCAGAAGCTCTGAGTGCAGGGGGCTCCAATG
>NW_027781589.1:0-290 GCF_054177405.1 Leptonychotes weddellii | reverse complement strand
GTAGAACCCAAGGAGAAGAAAAAGTAGAACTGGAGAAAGCACCCAGAGAAGGAGATGACCTTGGTGTCAGAGAGGAAGTTGGCCAACATGCTGGGGACAGTGGAGGTGACATACCAGATCTCTAGGAAGGAGAAGTTGGCGAGGAGGATGTACATGGGAGTGTGGAGTCTCTGATCCCAGTACACAGCACAGATGATAGACCCATTGCCCATGAGGGTCAGGAGGTAGACAACAGAGAAGAGCAGAAAGAGGAGGATCTGCTCTTCCCTGGGGCAAGGGAAGCCCAGGAG
>NW_027781588.1:0-290 GCF_054177405.1 Leptonychotes weddellii | reverse complement strand
CTAGGAGTGCTGAAGTCACCCAGAGAGGGGAGTAGTAGTATAAATAATAGATGAGCATGTAGATATTTAGATTGATTGTGGACAGATGGCATCATGAATTTCACAAATAAATCCTACAAACACTCTGCCATTCAGCTCTACAAGTCAAAAGTCCAACCTATACAGAAAAATGGTATACATTATACTTAGAAAATATGCAATTCCTGCTGTTTCTCATGACAGCGGAGAGTTTCCCTCTCCCTCTGGTTAGCCATCTCACATAACTCCACTGAGTTTGGGTTTTATACATG
>NW_027781587.1:0-290 GCF_054177405.1 Leptonychotes weddellii | reverse complement strand
CCTGGCCCAGGTGTTGGGCAGTTGGTAACTACTAGGCGGCCCTGCTCTTCCCACGCTTTCTGCCACAGGGTTTCGAGTTGGGCTTTTACATTGGGGAGGGGGGACATGGAGGGCCACCGTTTCCTCTGGCTGCAGAATTGGGTCCCATCCTTCCCAGCAGTGGGCTAAAGTGAGAATCTGTTGGGAAAATGATGGGGGAGCGTCCAGCTGTAACCCCAGCCCATGCCCTTGGGACCAACAGGAGAATTAGTGACCACACTGGTGGCCCTCGTGGGAGGGGCTGGAGGTCT
>NW_027781586.1:0-290 GCF_054177405.1 Leptonychotes weddellii | reverse complement strand
GTATTAGAAAAATCTTCAGTGAAATATTTTGTTCATGTCATTCACTCATTTCCCAGTTGGGGTGCTTGATTTTTTTTTCTGTTGAGTCCTGTGAGTTCTTTATAATATATTCTACATCTAGTTCTTTGTTGTGTATGTGGGGTTTGCAAATATTTTCTCCCAATCTCCACTTTGTCTTTTTATCCTCATAACAGGGTCTTTCACAGAGCAAAAGTCTTTCATTTTGATGAAGTTGAATTGACCATTTTTTCTTTTATGAATTGGGCTTTTGATGTTAAGTTTAAGAACCC
>NW_027781585.1:0-290 GCF_054177405.1 Leptonychotes weddellii | reverse complement strand
TGTGAGAAAGACACCGCAAAGAAAAGGGTCAGTTCTTTAACAAACAAGGCCCTTCATGAGCAGAGTCCTGGAAAATTTTTTGCCCTCACTCTGTAACTTCCCATCCTTAACCTTAACTACTGCTTTAGCAAATCATTTACAACCCTCAGAATGTGCTGTGTTTCTTACAAATTTCTGCACCTTAGCAAACATTGTTTCCACCACACAGAACGCCTACTCCTTGACCCACTTAATATATTCCTCATCCTCAAAAACCCCGGATTAAATTTTACCTCATCTTGACAACCTTC
>NW_027781584.1:0-3522 GCF_054177405.1 Leptonychotes weddellii | reverse complement strand
GGTAGAATTTAGTGATTCATCAGTTGCAGATAACACCCAGTGCTCATAACATCAAGTGCCTTCCTTAATGCCCAACACCCAGTTACCCCATCCCACCAACCACCTCCCCTCCAGCAACCCTCAGTTTCTTCCCTATAGTTAAGAGTCTCTTATGGTTGCCTCCCTCTCAAACTAATCATAAATGTGTGTATATCCTTACATTTGTTCTTTACCTTAGCATAAAATAGACATGTTATGCTTGAATGGGAAATTGTTTTATCTTCATGAAAATACTTTATAAAGATTAATTAAAGTTCAAATTAAAACATTTGGTTTTATAAAAAAAAAAAAAAAAAGGGAAGGACCTATTGGGGGCTAGTTGGGGGGGGGTGTGTGGTCTGTGCACTGTTGAGCTTCCCGGGCCAGGCTGGTGGGCTCCCTGCCCCAGGAGAGCACCCGCCTGGAAGAGGGCCACAGGCCAGGCCAGGGTGGGCCCTTAGGCCCAGAGCCTGCACCAGGCAGGGGCTGAAAGGGTAGGGGACACCATCAGGATCGAGGCAGCCAGGAACCCTCAGATCCTCTGGTGCCCAAGCAGGGCTGGGTCCCCATTAGCTAGCCGTTCAAGCTCTAGGCCACTGACTTGCTGAGGTGGTGATGTCGGGAGTGGTCTCCGGGCCCAGATGCCTCTCTCTCCCCACCTCGGGCTCTCCTGGCCTCAGGCACCCTCCCTGGGCCCACACTTGGGCCTGCACACACAGGCTGATGGGTGGGCGACAGCGGCTCTCCAGGAGAGTCGATGTGTGTGTTTGTGTAGATGTGTATCTATCTGTATGTATGTATGCATGCATATGCACACACATAAGTAAGTTTTCAATTTTATTGATATGAAGGATGTAAATGCACGAGTGTGGTTCCCACATAAATGTCGGTTGCTATTTTCATTTATCTTAATGAGTAAGAGGAAGTGAAACAACAAAGGTATATGTGGGAACTTCCCATATTCATTGGTGACATGAGCCACACCTTTGCTGAACTAGGTCATAGTTTTTGATATTCGAAGAGTATCCTCTCCCGCCCCCTTTTTTTTGCTAGTCACAACGTAGTGACTACAGACTCAAGTTTACACAGTCAACCAAACAGTCATGGATCAAGGCCTGGTTTGTAGCGTATGCTGAGGCCCAGGGTGGTGTCAGTCCGTCCACCGGGCCAATTTCCGGCTACCCACACGATGTCATCGAATGTGAAGCCGGGAAGAGATTCACTATAGCTGTAATGTAGACTCCTACCAATGGATACGATAGGTGGGAGTCAATACATGGATAACAGTAAACTGGTGAAATAGGATGTGATGAGTTTTGAGTATCTCCTTTGTGGAAGTTCAGATAATTTCATTTTTTTTTTTTTAAAGATTTTATTTATTTATTTGACACAGAGAGAGTGAGAGAGAGAGAGAGCATAAGCAGGGGGAGTGGCAGGCAGGCAGAGGGAGAGGCAGGCTCTGTGCTGAGCAAGGAGCCCGATGTGGGACTCGATCCCAGGACCCCGGGATCATGACCTGAGCCGAAGGCAGACGCTTAACGACTGAGCCACCCAGGCGCCCAGATAATTTCATTTCTAATAATGGTGGTGTTTCACAATCAGCTCTCAAAATTCCTGAACATTTAACATCTGTTAGAATGGCTACAATATAAAAGGCTGCCCATGGCAAGTTTTGGCGATGAGGTGGAAGAACTGGTAGAAATGTAAGATGATACAACCACTTTGGAAAACAGTTTAGCTGTGTCTTAAAATGTTAAACGTGCACCTGCCACGATGACCCCGTGATTCCACTACTAGGTATTTACTTACCCAACAGAAATGAATGTATGTGTCCACACAAAGACTCACACGTGACTGTTCATGACAGCTTTATTCATAACAGTCCTGGACTGGACACAACCTCAGAAGGTGGAACAAAGCACGGCACATCCATGAGCTGCCAAGACACAGCACTCTGGGGGTGGGGGATACCCATGCTAAGTACGCTGTGTGAAAGGGGCCAGACCCAGGGAAACAACTCCGCCGCTCCAGCTCACCCTGGCCAGCCACCTGCCTGTCGTCAAGATGTGTCACTGGCTGATAAGCCACATCAGTGTCTGCCAATGGGGATGTGTCTGTGATCGGCAGCATACTCGGGGGACGTGACACAAGCCAATTGAAAACAGAATTATTCATGCAGAGGGACGAGAACCAAAATAACAAGGCCAGGAGCGTTTTCAGCTTGTCTTTGTGCAGGGAACAACGTGATGAGGACAAAGTCTGAACCAGGCCATGCATAAGCCTCAAGCAGAAAGCTGGAGACACGACACAGGCCAGCCCTCCTGCCATTGTTTCTTCAGGGAAGCCACTGGATGTTGGCGTTTTCTGCAAGCGATGCCTGGCCTCGTACAGAATTCCTACAGGGCAGACAAGTGTCTGCAAAAGAGTTTCATGCTGTGGACCCCTGCCCCTGAGAGCAGCATCGGCATTGTGGGGACCCTGTTTTCTGCACCTCAGCTCATGCACGTGCACCCCCCCTCCCCACACATCCCTCCCCATTCACAGACCCACCTCTACTCACACCCACACACCAACTCACGGGTGTGCAAACACACCCCTCACAGATGCCCCTCTCACACACTTAGATGCACCTCATTCACACACATGTGCTTATGATTCTGCATAAAAGGGGTCTTATTAGAAGCTGCTTTAAAAAATCATAAGCACCTCTTTCTTGTGTTAATGGTCTATAAAGTCAGTTTCCTCTAAGGTAAACTGCCATAATTTTTTTTTTTTTAAAGATTTTTTATTTATTTATTTGACACGGTGAGAGAGGGAACACAAGCAGGGGGAGTGGGAGAGGGAGAAGGAGAAGCAGGCTCCCCACTGAGCAGGGAGCCCGATGCGGGGCTCGATCCCAGGACCCTGGGATCATGACCTGAGCCGAAGGCAGACGCTTAACCGACTGAGCCACCCGGGCGCCCCCTAAAGTGCCATAATTCTGTTTCTTCAGTGTTTGCAAGTGGTATCTCCTTTCTCGTTTATACATTCCGTTGGTCTTTTCAAAGAAAAAACAGGATTTTGATTTATCCTTTTTCCTTTTTTTGTTTTCTGCTTCATTAACTTTGGCTTTTATCTTTATTAATTCCATCTGTCTATTTTCCTTGGGTTTAGTTTTTCTTCTTTTTCTTAAGAGGAAAACTAAGTTCCTTTGTCATCTTCCGTCTTGAATAACTGAGGCCAAAGACTAACGTTTCCCTGAGTGAGATCTCCCTCTGTGCTTTCTTTGCATTACGGGTGTTTCTTTCTTTTTTTTTTTAAATTTAATTTTATTATGTTATGTTAATCACCATACATTACATCATTAGTTTTTGATGTAGTGTTCCATGATTCATTGTTTGCGTATAACACCCAGTGCTCCAAGCAGAACGTGCCCTCTTTAATACCCATCACCAGGCTAACCCATCCCCCCACCCCCTCCCCTCTAGAACCCTCAGTTTGTTTCTCAGAGTCCATAGTCTCTCA
>NW_027781583.1:0-290 GCF_054177405.1 Leptonychotes weddellii | reverse complement strand
TTTTGCCTGAAGAAAGTCACCCAAAGCAGAAAGCACACCCCGGGCCCAGATCTCGTTTCTCCATTTCAGCCTGTGGGGACAGGAAGGGGCGCTCCACAGGGCGGGGTAGACTCCCCGGCTAGGCGGAGGGCGCAGGCTGAGGCAGGGGCGTCTACAGGCGCAGTGTGGGCATGCTCGGAAGGCGGTGGGCCCACGACAGGGCCCAGGGGCTCCTGGGGCCAACACAGCAACCGTGTGAACAACAAAGAGGCAGCACCCCGTGTCCACACAGGAAAGAGCAAGTGGACACG
>NW_027781582.1:0-290 GCF_054177405.1 Leptonychotes weddellii | reverse complement strand
TGTTTTGAATATTTTGGTCTTTAGGTTTAATGGACTAACAAAGTCTATGAAGAAAGGGACAAAAAGAAGGGGTGTGTTAGCAAAAAGGTATAAAGCTATGGAGACACAGGAGGAAAGGAGTGGCCATTCCCTTGACTTTGGACAGGAGGAGAGACCTATGGCTGTCCTGAGAAGCTTGACCCTAGAGAAGCTTGGGCCAGCACCCTGAAGAGGTGGCCAGGCTTCAGGGGGTAGACTCCCATAGTCTAAGTCAGGAGGAAGGGGTTCTCAGGCAGTATACAGCTTTCCCA
>NW_027781581.1:0-290 GCF_054177405.1 Leptonychotes weddellii | reverse complement strand
CTTCAGAGGTTTCTGGGACACTAACTCATTTTTCTGAAAATTGATAAATAAAAAGAAAAAATCAATGAAGCATTTATCCTGCCTTTCTTGTAAAAAAAAAACCAGGGCGCCTGGGTGGCTCAGTTGGTTAAGCGACTGCCTTCGGCTCAGGTCATGATCCTGGAGTCCCTGGATCGAGTCCCGCATCGGGCTCCCTGCTCGGCGGGGAGTCTGCTTCTCCCTCTGACCCTCCTCCCTCTCATGCTCTCTGTCTCTCATTCTCTCTGTCTCAAATAAATAAATAAAATCTT
>NW_027781580.1:0-290 GCF_054177405.1 Leptonychotes weddellii | reverse complement strand
GGACAGATACATCATCTGACTGCCCCAAGGCATGATTTGTGATGTTGATATTGATGAAATCTCAAGAAAGAAGTGATACAATATTCACTATTACTCTAATTCCCATCAGAATGGACTGGTTTTTATATTCAGAGTTTCAGCCTGCATTGATTGGCAACTGGGAGCACTTCCTCAAATATGTATTTGCTCTGAAATCTTATACCTTCTGGGTTATTTCTTGTGCCAAGCAGATTAGATTAATTGGAGCAAAACAGGAAGCAATTGTTTGTTTTATATCCAAATGACTTCAT
>NW_027781579.1:0-290 GCF_054177405.1 Leptonychotes weddellii | reverse complement strand
TGTATTTTCAGTGATCTTTTTTTCATCTCTGAAAAGGAGTTAGAACAACTCCTTCAATTAGTGTGAAGGAGAAGTAACTGAGGCAGGAAGACCTACCTGACATTTGCTATCTCTCATTCTCTGAGCTTCCAGAGGAAAGCAGTTCTTTGCAACTCTGTTCCTAGTTAAGGAGACTACTTGAGTTTGGCAATGAAGGGTCATTTCAGTTAGGTTGACTGTCTTATGCCCCATTATTTTAGGGCAAGGCTCCTAATGCTAGTGAGTGAGCAGTAAACTGAGAATGGAAATCT
>NW_027781578.1:0-290 GCF_054177405.1 Leptonychotes weddellii | reverse complement strand
GCACAGGGAGATTAACTATCCCACAGAATCTTCAAGTCAAGAACAAGTGTACCAAATTTTATAAAGGCCAAAGGGGCAGGAAATACATAATGCAGCATGCCCTCACCTACACCTGAATCTTCAACCCTTTTTTCCCTTTTCCCAGAACAGGTGGAAAAACTTTCAGAAATGGAATGACAGCCATAAAAGCCCCAAATCATGGACATGGGAAATGCTGCCTGAGGAGGGGAGGGGAGAGTTTGTCCCTGGTGCTCCTCTGACTGGGCTGCGCTGGGAAAGTGACTCACACT
>NW_027781577.1:0-290 GCF_054177405.1 Leptonychotes weddellii | reverse complement strand
GAGGTGAGTATAAATTGAAATTTCAAGTACTGATTATAGATGATGCCCATCCCCTGAAAAATGAAACTGATAAGAAGGTTGTTAGAAAATCCCCTATGTCCATCTTATAATGTTAGGATGCCTTTGACACAAAACAAAATGTTTGACTTGCATTTATTTATTTATTTTTTTTACTCTTGGGTATTCAGTTAAAAAAAAAGTAGGTGTTGGAGAAAATTTCATTACACAGAAAAATTTATTCTTGAATCTAACCACATGGATTGGAGGGGACATCTGAAAATCCATCCAGG
>NW_027781576.1:0-290 GCF_054177405.1 Leptonychotes weddellii | reverse complement strand
TAACTGCTTTACCTCCTTCCACCCTCACTAACAATTTGTTTTTTTTCTCTTCTTTTTTATGTAACTATCTTCTATACTATTATGTTTAAAACACCTGATAAAACTTTTCTCTAATGTCTTGTAGGTGTTCCCATAAACTCTTACAGAAAATCTTTAACTGAAAAAGCAGCAGACTGTTACACTGTTTAAAAAAAAAAAATTAGATGATTTAGCTGGTGTTCGTGTAGCAAGCCTGCCGAGACTTCCAGGATCATAGGCGACCCCGTCAGACGCCAACTTTTCATGATCCC
>NW_027781575.1:0-290 GCF_054177405.1 Leptonychotes weddellii | reverse complement strand
TGCTGGGTCACAGGCCAGGTGAGCACGGAGTGTGGCAGGAGACTGGGGAGAAGGGAGTGACTGCTTTTCTCTGGAGTCTCAATGAGGAGCGGGGCCCCGAGTTCTCGGCTCCTCCGGGGCGGAGATTGGGAGGCCGCCATTTTCACTCTCCGCCTCCAAAGCTGTACGGAAAGCTCGCAGGGAACAAAAGCCCAGAGAGTAAACCCAAGCAGATTACTTAGCCCGGACCGGCAAGGGCGGGGCAATTCCGCCTCCTGCAAAGACATTTGGGAACCACAGCAACAGGTCCC
>NW_027781574.1:0-290 GCF_054177405.1 Leptonychotes weddellii | reverse complement strand
TTTGTGTGGATTTATTTTTGCACTTTATTCTATTCCATTATCTATGGGTTATGCTTTTTGTTAATGTCACACTGTCTTGATTACTGTATCTTTTTTTTTTTTTTTAGAGATTTTATTTATTTGACAGAGAGAGACACAGCGAGAGAGGGAACACAAGCAGGGGGAGTGGGAGAGGGAGAAGCAGGCTCCCCGCAGAGCAGGGAGCCCGATGCGGGACTCGATCCCAGGACCGTGGGATCATGACCTGAGCTGAAGGCTGTCGCTTAACCAACTGAGCCACCCAGGCGCCC
>NW_027781573.1:0-3522 GCF_054177405.1 Leptonychotes weddellii | reverse complement strand
AATCAACACAGTAGACCAGATGGACATAATGGATATATACAAATCATTCCATCCAAAAATAGTAGAGTACACATGCTTCTCAAGTGCACATAGAACATTCTCCAGGATGGATCACATGTTAGGCCACAAAACAAATCTCAATAAACTTAAGAAGATTGAGGGCGCCTGGGTGGCTCAGTCGGTTAAGCGACTGCCTTCGGCTCAGGTCATGATCCCGGGGTCCTGGGATCGAGTCCCGCATCGGGCTCCCTGCTCTGCGGGGAGCCTGCTTCTCCCTCTCCCACTCCCACTGCTTGTGTTCCCTCTCTGCTGTGTCTCTCTCTGAAACAAATAAATAAATAAAAAATCTTTAAAAAAAAAAAACAAGAAGATTGAAATAATATCAGGCCTCTTTTCTGACCACAATGGTATGAAACTAAAAATCAATTAGAAGAAAAAAATTGGAAAAAACCACAAACACATGGAGGCTAAACAACCCGTGGGTCAACAAGGAAGTCAAAGAGCAAATAAAAATAAATAAGTAAATAAATAACTGGAGACAAATGAAAATGGAAACAAAACAGTTCAAAAACTTTGGGATGTAGGAAAAGGAGTTCTTAGAGGGAAGTTTATAGACTACTTCAAGATAATAGAAAGATTTCAAACAATCTAACCTTATACCTAAAGGAACTAGAAAAAGAACAAACAAAGCTCAAGTTAGTAGAAGGAAGAAAATAATGTAGTTCAGAAATAAATGAGATAGAGACTGAAAAAATTAGAAAAAACCAATGAAACTAAGAGCTGGTTCTTTGAAAAGAAAAACAAAATTGATAAACCTTTAGCCAGAATCATCAAGAAAAAAGAATAGACTCAAATAAAATCACAGATGAAAGAGGACAAATTATAACTGACATCACACAAATACAAATGATTACTATGAAAAATTATATGCCAACAAATAGGATAACCTAGAAGAAATGGATAAATTCCTAGAAACATACAATCTCCCCAGACTGAGTCAGGAAGAAATAGAAAATCTGAACAGATAGATTACTAATAACACAATTGAATCAGTAATCAAAAAATTTCCAACAAACAAAAGTCCAGGATCAGATGGCTTCACAGGTGAATTCTACAAGACATTTAAAGAAGAATTAATATTTATCCTTCTCAGACTGTTAAAAAAATTGAAGAGGAAGAAAGGCTTCCAGATTTATTCACAAGGCCAGCATTAACCCTGATACCAAAACCAGATAAAGACACTACAAAAAAATCGCAGGCCCGTGTCCCTGATGAGCACAGATGCAAAAATCTTCAACAAAATATTAACAAACCAGATTCAACAATACATTAAAAGGATCATTCACTAGGATCAAGTGGGGCTCATTGCAGGGATTCAAGGATCAATTGATCCACAAGTCAATCAACATGATATACTACACTAACAAAATGAACGATAAAAATCATATGGTCATCTCAATAGAGAAAACACATTTGATAAAATTCAACATCCGTTCATATAAAAACTATCAACAAAGTGGGTTTAGAGGGAACATACTTCAATATAATAAAGACATATGTGACAAACCCACAGCTGACATTATACTTAATGGTAAAAAGCCGAAAGCTTTTACTCTTGAGATCAGGAACAAGACAAGGATGTCCACTATCTCCTCTTTATGTTGAATATACTGGAAGTCCTACCCACAGCAAGCAAACAAGAAACAGAAATAAAAGACAGACAAACTGGTAAGAAAGAAGTAAAACTGCCACTATTTGCAGATGACATGATGCTATAGAAAACCCTAAGACTCCACCAAAAAAACCTATTAGAAGTAATAAATGAATTCAGTAAAATTGCAGAATACAAAATTAATATACAGAAATCTGTTGCATTTCTATACACTAGTAGACTAGTAGAAAGAGAAATTAAGAAAACAGTTCCACTCACAATTGTATTATAAAGAATAAAAGACCCAGGAATAAATTTAACCAAGGAGGTGCAAGACCTATACTCTGAAAACTGTCAGACATTGATGAAAGAAATTGAGATGACAGAAACAAATAGAAGGATATTCCAGGTTCATAGATTGGAAGAATTAATACTATAAAAATGTCCATATTACCTAAACCAATCTATAGATTCAACGCAATCCCTATCAGAATACCAATAGTATTTTTCACAGAACAAAAATGAACAGCCCTTGAATAGCCAAAGCAATCGGGAGAAAGAAGAACAAAGCTGAAGGTATCACACTCCCAGATTTCAAATTATACTACAAAGCTGTAGTAATCAAAACAGTATGATACTGGCACAAAAGTAGACATGTAGATTATTGGAACAGAATAGAGAGCCCAGAAATAAACCCACACTTACGTGGTCAGTTAATCTATGACAAAGGAGGCAAGAACATACAATGGGGAAAACACAGTTTCTTCAGTGAATGGTGTTGGGAAAACTACATTCAAAAGCTACATGCAAAAGCTTGAAACTGGACCACTTTGTTATACCATATACAAAAATGTAAGACATGAGATCATAAAAGTCCTAAAAGAAAACATAAGCAGTAAACTCTTGGGCAGCAGTCTTAGCTGTACTTTTGTGGATCTGTCTCTTCAGGCAAAGGAAGCAAAAGCAAAGATTTATAGTTGGGACTACATCAAACTAAAAACCTTTTACACAGCAAAGGAAACCATCAACAATACTAAAAGGAGGGGCACCTGGCTGGTTCAGTTGGGAAAGCATGCAACTCTTGATCTCAGGGTTGTAAGTTCGAGCCCCATGTTGGTTATAGAGATCACTTAAAAAAAAAAAAATCTTTAAAAAAATACAAAAAGGAAATCTGAGTGAGAGAAGATATTTACAAATGAAACTTGATAAGGGGTTAATATTCAAAATAAATAAATACTATCTTCTAGAAACCATCTATGGGCCTCATTCCCATGACAGTCTCAAAATATGACAGCTTACTTCTTCAAAGGCAGTGAGAGAATTTTACTCCAGTCTGCAGTGATGGAGTTCAATATAACGTCACATAATCATGAGAGTGAATATACCACCATCTTTGCCATATAATGTAACCTAATCAAGTGTGGCTGTCCATCATATTAAGAGATCCTAGGCCCCACCTACACCCAAGGGTAGGGGATTATACTAGAATGTGGGTACCATACATACCAACATATTAAGCAACCAAGCCTTTGTACAAGATTCTTGTGTTTTTTTCCTCCCTCACAGTTGCATGCAAACTGTTCCATTGAAGTTAATGATATTCCAATTCTAGCATGGTTAACAATTCTCATCTTGGGGTACCTGGGTGGTTCAGTCATTTAGGCATCTGCCTTCAGCTCAGGTCATGATCCCAGAGTCCTAGGGTTGAGCCCCACATATGAACTCCCTGCTCCTCCCTCTCCCTCTGCCTGCCACTCTCCCTGCTTGTGCTCTCTCTCTCTCTGTCAAATAAATAAAATCTTTAAGAAATTTCTCATCTTTATTTCAATTAAATTATATTAGTTTTATGACGCCTGTGTTTTTTTCTTATA
>NW_027781572.1:0-290 GCF_054177405.1 Leptonychotes weddellii | reverse complement strand
ATGCTTGCTGGCTTTTAATTATTTATCCCCCAAGTAAACCATTCCTTCCCTCTTCTGTGCCACTTCCATACCTTGCCCAAATGGCCATCACGCATTAATCTCAATGAGAGATGACTAGATCGCTCATCTGTCCCTCAGACAGCACTCACTGGACTGGGAGCTCCTGGAGGGCCAGTCTTTAAATGTAGGCTCAGGGGGCGCCTGGGTGGCTCAGTCTGTTAAGCATCTGCATTCAGCTCAGTTCATGATCCCAGGGTCCTGGGATCGAGTCCCGGGATTGAGCCCTGCTT
>NW_027781571.1:0-290 GCF_054177405.1 Leptonychotes weddellii | reverse complement strand
TTAAGATTTTATTTATTTATTTGACAGAAAGAGACACAGCGAGAGAAGGAACACAAGCAGGGGGAGTGGGAGAGGGAGAAGCAGGCTTCCCGCTGAGCAGGGAGCCTGACGCAGGGCTCGATCCCAGGACCCTGGGATCATGACATGAGCCAAAGGCAGACGCCTAATGACTGAGCCACCCAGGCGCCCCTATATATATATTTTTATTATGTTATATTAGTCACCACACAGTACATCATTAGTTTGTTTTTGTTTTTTTTTTAAAGATTTTATTTATTTGACAGAGAGAG
>NW_027781570.1:0-290 GCF_054177405.1 Leptonychotes weddellii | reverse complement strand
GTAAGGACCACAGAAGACAGAGAAATCAAGGTGAAAAACCAAGATGCTCCAGATACTGCCCATAAGCCCACGTCCAGCTTCCCTGTCATCTTCCTCCTTCCCATGAGGAATTCGGGTCTGGATGGTGGTTGGTGGGTTCATCCTGGGGCTAGGACCCCTGAAGGGGCCTGTGTAGTAAGGTCTCCATGTCTCAGGTTCTATGGGAAGGGAAAACCAGAGCTTCCCTTCCCAACTCAGATTAATGTGTTCCTCCCTAGAACCATCTGTGCTCAGGGTGAGTAAAGGACGAT
>NW_027781569.1:0-290 GCF_054177405.1 Leptonychotes weddellii | reverse complement strand
CAATTTTTTTCATGAGTATTTTATAGTTTTCTGAGTACAGATTCTTTGCCTCTTTGGTTAGATTTATTCCTAGGTATCTTATGGTTTTGGGTGCAATTGTAAATGGGATGGACTCCTTAATTTCTCTTTCTTCTGTCTTGTTGTTGGTGTATAAGAATGCTACTGATTTCTGTGGATTGATTTTATATCCTGCCGCTTGACTGAATTCCTGTATGAGTTCTAGCAGTTTGGGGGTGCAATCTTTTGGGTATTCCACATTAAGTATCATATCATCTGCAGAGAGGGAGAGT
>NW_027781568.1:0-290 GCF_054177405.1 Leptonychotes weddellii | reverse complement strand
TCTGTTTGTAGAGATCCAGATCTTCTTATATCTCAGGCTGGTTTCGTGGTTGCTCAGAGTGGTCTGGTCGATATACAGCTCAATTCTGGGGACCAGTTGAAATAGGGTCCCCTACTCCTCCGCCATCTTTCCCCCCTCCTGGATGTATTCTATTTTCTTTAAATCCTTTAACTTTTCCAAAGTAAAACATTCTATCCTTTCTGAATGCTCTAGTATTGCCCAGCTCACCCCCAAATGGCTCACAAGCTAAGCAGGCAAAACAGAATTATTCTTTTACTGGTAGAGGCTAT
>NW_027781567.1:0-290 GCF_054177405.1 Leptonychotes weddellii | reverse complement strand
TGTAACAAAGTGAAATTTAACCAACCTTCAGGTGAAATTACCAATGTGCCCAAGGTTCATTTCAGGTAAATGAAAAGTGCATCTGAGCCCCTGAAGCTGTAGAAAAGCCTCCACCAAATCAATGGCTGTGTGCCATGCACCCGAGGGTGATAATGGGCTCTAGCAGAGAATAAATGGCTGTAGGTCCCTTAGGAGAAAGAACTAATGGAATCATCACCATGTACTCTTCCCAAGGTTCTGCTGAGTTTTTCCTCCCAGGAGGGAAGACATTCAATTAGTAAATTCCAAGT
>NW_027781566.1:0-290 GCF_054177405.1 Leptonychotes weddellii | reverse complement strand
GTGCATGTCGGCCATGGGCTGAAAGTCAGGTAAACCCCGAAGACAAAGGAGGCACCGTGGAGAAACGATGTGCTGACGTGCACGCACGCGAACGTGTGTGTGTGTGTGTGTGTGATGGGGGAGGCTCCCCGTCCCGTATCATGCAGCACAGCACAGCATGGGGCAGATGACAGAGTCTGCGGTTTTCTTCAAGATACAGCTCAAGTCTTGGAAGACCTCGCAGGCTGGCCTGGCTGCTTTGGGCTACATTTCCACTGCCCTCTGGGGAACCAGGGGGAAAGTGTGAGGGG
>NW_027781565.1:0-290 GCF_054177405.1 Leptonychotes weddellii | reverse complement strand
TGTTGTTAAACCGCTATTGGTATTAAGAAAATCAACTATCACTCTGTGATAGATGAGTTAATGATGGTTATTTTGTCTTTTGGAAAGATAGTCAATGTTGGTAAAACATGGCAATTAAACACACATTCTGACTTTAAAACAAGACAGGACACAAGAAACAATGTTTTGTACATTGGACAATACAGGAATGAGGAATAACCATTTAAACAAACTTAACAAAGCCAAAAACTAAGTGTCTGCCTATAAGGATGGGGTTGAGGAAAGGGCTGGAGCACAGTCTTGAAAGCAGA
>NW_027781564.1:0-290 GCF_054177405.1 Leptonychotes weddellii | reverse complement strand
TAATTCCTTGTTCTTCAGTTAAAGGATACCTTAGCATTATAGATCCAAGATCATAAGCTCTAAAACAGGGCATATTTGAGTTAAAACTCTAGCTCTGTCATTTACAAGCTGGGCAACCATGGACAAAATAAAAGATCATGCCTGTGAACCTAAGTTTCTTCATTCACATACTAAGCACAGAAAGAACTACGTCCCAGGCTTATTGTAAAGACGAGAGATGATGATTACATGTAAAGTATCAGAAACGAAGTCTGCACTCGGTGAATGGTAAAAGGAACTGTTGTTATCAT
>NW_027781563.1:0-290 GCF_054177405.1 Leptonychotes weddellii | reverse complement strand
TACTTACAAGAGAAGTGAACGGTTTCTTGAAAGAGACATGGCACGACTAACAAGACTTATGAATGTCACAACTGTAGAGTTCTCTTTCCCGATTCAGCCTTCCTCCACTTGAAGGAACACTCTGCACCACCACCCTCTGCCCAAATACATCATCTTTGGAAAATACAAATATAAATACTTCTTCATTCAGCTTTTTTTTTCGAGCCCCAACATTTAGAAAAACACAATGGCACTGATAATGAGTGCTTCTAAAAGATTGGAATGCACCTGTCAATATATGTGTCTCTGAG
>NW_027781562.1:0-3522 GCF_054177405.1 Leptonychotes weddellii | reverse complement strand
GTAACGACTGAGCCACCCAGGTGCCCTGGTATGTTTACTGCTTATGTGGACCATGGGTTACTTCTCAAGACTGTCCTGTATGGTTCTTTTAGTAGTGTTTACATCTCTTCTTCTACCTGCCCTCCCCTCATGAGCTTTGTTGAGATATGATTGACAAATTTATATTATTGAAATTATATTACATAATGATTTGATATATGTTATAAATTTTTTTTTTTTAGATATTTATGCCTGAGGCAGGGCTTAATCTCTCCACCCAGTCATCAAGACCTGGGCCGAAATCAAGAGTTGGATGCTTAATTGACTGGGCCACCTAGATGCCCTTACATTATGAAATTATTAACAAACGACCCTAATCAACACAACATCGCTTGACACAATTACGTTTTTTGTTATTGATGGTTCCAAAGCTTAGTATCTACTCTGATAGCAAATTTCAAGTGTACAATAAAATTTTTTTTTAAAGATTTTTTATTTATTCATTTCAGACACAGAGATACAGAGAGAGAGAGAGAACATGAGCAGGGAGAGAGGCAGAGGGAGAGGGAGAAGCAGGCTCCCTGCTGAGCCAGGAGCCCAATGTGGGGCTCGATCCCAGGACCCTGGGATCATGACCCGAGCCTAAGGCAGACGCTTAACGACTGAGCCACCCAGGCACCCCTCAAGTGTACAATAAAATATTAACAACTGTAGTCAACGTGCTGTATATTAGATCCTCAGAACTTATCTTGTAAATGTTAGTGTGTACTCCTACCAACATCTGCCCATCTCCCTCAGTCTTTAGCTTCTGGCATTCTACTTTCTGTTTCTATGAGTTTGACTCATTTCTTTTCTTAATAAATATCCACGTATGTGGGTTTGTACCCTGTATCCATATACAGGGTTTGTGTTTTGCTGTGTGGCTTATTTGACTTAGCATAGTTTTTTTCAGATTCATCTGTTTGTGGCAAGTGGCACTGTTGCCTTCATTTTTATGGCTGAATATTACTGCACATGTGTGTACTAAATGTTGTCACTTTATTTATTTATTTCTCTATTTAGATACAATTTATTTTTTATTCTTTTATATATATATATATATATAGACTCCATACCCAGTGTGGAGCTTGAACTCACCACCCTGAGATCAAGAGTTGCATGCTGTATGGACTGAGTTGGCCAGGCGCCCCGTATTTGTCATTATTAACATTCACACACACTTACTGATGTTTCCATATATTGGCTATGTGAACAATACTGCAGTGAATATTCATGTTCAGATACGTTGTGGAGATACTGATTTTGTTTCCTTGGGATAGAAACCTAGAAATGGCAGTGGTGGACTATATGGTAGTTGTATTTTCAATTTTTGGTGGGTCTCC
Organism: Leptonychotes weddellii; assembly: GCF_054177405.1. NCBI lineage: Eukaryota > Metazoa > Chordata > Mammalia > Carnivora > Phocidae > Leptonychotes > Leptonychotes weddellii. Next base: position 2,161 of record NW_027781562.1, on the reverse strand, counting down.
CTAATATTTTCCATGATGACTTCCCTATTTACGTTCCCAGCAGCAGTATTCAAATATTATTTTTTCTGCACATCATGAACAACCTGTTACTTCTTGTCGTTTTGGTAATAGCCATTGTAACAGGTAGGAGGTGATATTTTGTGGTGTGGTTTTCATTTCCCTGATGATTTGTGATTGTGAGCACGTGTTAGTCACTTGTACATCTTTTTCACACTCTTGTGTGTTTCATTGGCTCTGGTGCAACATTTTTTTTTTAAGAGTTTATTTATTTGATAGAGACACAGCGAGAGAGAGAACACAAGCAGGGGGAGAGGGAGAAGCAGGCTTCCCGCTGAGCAGGGAGCCCGATGCGGGGCTCCATCCCAGGACCCTGGGATCATGACCTGAGCCGAAGGCAGACGCTTAACGACTGAGCCACCCAGGTGCCCCTGGTGCAACTTTTCAATTTGATATAGTGGTATTTGTTAGTTTTTGCTTTTGTTGTGTATGCTTTAGATGTCCTGTTCAAAAAACCATTGGCAGGAATAAGGTTAAGGAGGCTTTTCCCTATGTTTTTTTCTAGGAATTTTAGGGTTTGAGATCATATGTCTAAGTCTTTAATCAATTTGAAGTTCATTCCTTGAGTGCTTTAAGATGGGGATCCAGGATCCTTGTTTTCGTATTTGGATATTCACATTTCACAGCAGAATGAAAGAGGTTATTTTTTCGCCAGTGTTGATTCTTGGCCTCATTGTCAAACATTAATTGTCTGTATACATGTTGCTTTACTTTTGGGTTCTTTATTCCGTTCCACTGGTCTGTTTTTATGCCAGTACCCTACTGTTTTGAAAACAATAGCTTTGTAATATAGTTTGAAATCACAAGTGTGCTGCCTTCAGCTTGATCTTCTTTCTCATATTGCTTTGGCTTCAGACATTGGTTAACTTGGTGGCAAAAGATGCCAGTGTCCTATGTGGAGCAGGAAGCTGGAGGCTCTGCTGAGAAGGGACTGCAGTCACACCCACCCTGTGGCTGATGGAGGTAGCCCCAGGCCTTATTTCCCACCCATCTCACATGTCTCTGCTAGTACAGTCTCCAACCAACTTTTTTGTGTGCTTGTGCCCTCTTTTATGGTCTACTGTGTTCTAGTCAGTGTTATTGGGCTCTTCAGCACTTCCAGGCTAATACCACTCATGGACAGCTGTAGAATTGATTTTTTGTTGGGGTGAGGGATGATTTCTGCTTTTCCACCATCCTGCTGACATCAGTCACATAAGATATTTTTCTTTGTTGTGTCCTGAGTAGCTCTAGGACAGTGCTGGTGGTCCACTTTGCTTGTTTCATACAGTATTGGTATCTTCCTGATACCCTGCAGTTGCTCAGGAGCGCTTACAGGGAAGAGTCCTTTGTGTATCATAGCATGGACATGCTCCAGAAATGACCGTGTGAGCTCATAGGGAGCCTGTTTCTGGTGGATGGCAGCTGCGAAAGGTGTGATATCAGCACTGTGTTCAGATCACACTGGGCACCTTTGTTTTTTCAACCTAAGTTTGGTGCCATTGCAGATGACCACACCCCATCTCTGTCTTTCCTTCTTTACTGTTGACAGTTTGTGGACTTCTGAATGCTACTCTTTGGTACTTCCATGACGTCGAGTACAGGGGTAATTAATAGGTCTCGGGCCTCCACGCCTCACCCATATCTCTCACTGCTAATTCTGCGTAGTCCAGCATTCACCCCTGAAATTTTTACCATGACATATTGAAATGCCCTTAAACTGACCTTGAACAAAAGCAAATTTCTTGGGATTGGATATTCCTGCAGCCTCTACTCAGCCAAATATCACCAACAGAAATGGTCCTACACAGACCTTTGGGCAAAAAACAAGTTGTAGACCCTGGCTGTCTTCTTTGTGTCATACCCTAGTTTTTTGTCCTTCTGGTGTGCTCTCCATAATACTTTGACCACTCGGGCCCAGTAATGCATGACGGCCACTCCTTCAGTTGAATTTCATCTCCTGTGTGTGGAAAAGCATGCTATACGGTCCTGCCTAGATGAGTCAGGTGCATGTATGTGACGGGCCCACCCCCTCGTTATAGTCAACACAGATTTCACCAGCACTTCTTTGCCTTCAGGTTGTTGCTGTGGAGCAGAGGATGAGGAGGCACCCTTTGCCCAGAGC
>NW_027781561.1:0-290 GCF_054177405.1 Leptonychotes weddellii | reverse complement strand
CTCTAGATGTGGACAATATTAAGTGGCAGAATGCCTAGGACATAATGCAATACAGCAATTTAAACCATTGCATGGCTCTGTTTGACTAAAGAAGGCAAGGTACCCAAAGATCAGTGGGGATATGATCCACAAAGAACGAGAGATGCCATCTGAGCAAGGATTCGGGGAAGGAAGTAGATTCAAGAGACTTTATGTGCCCAGATGAAGGAAGGCCTGAAGGGCTCGTGGTCGTGTCTGCTAGGCTGAAAGATCCTCAGTGTGGTCATTGTTGGCCCTCTGTTCGGCTCCCT
>NW_027781560.1:0-290 GCF_054177405.1 Leptonychotes weddellii | reverse complement strand
CACAAAGAGAAACCGAGGCAGGGCCACTCAGCCCTGTTCCCATGGTCAGCAGTGGCGGGGTCAGGTTGGCTCGGGTGGCCGGCTCCAAAGTCTCCACATCGTGGGAGCAGCCAGCCTGTGGGCTCTTGGGGGTGGGCGGCCCTGGGTTCAACGTGCTCTGGCCCTTCCTACCTGGGAGGCTGTGGGCAAGCGGCTTGCCTGTCCTTGAGCAGGAGAGATTTAGCGGGCAAGGTGAAGGGCAGCTAGCAAGAAGGATACCAGACACGGACTTCAGGACCGGTCGTTCCTGT
>NW_027781559.1:0-290 GCF_054177405.1 Leptonychotes weddellii | reverse complement strand
TGGGCCTGGGTCTTAGCTTGGGCTCCTATGGCCCCATGCCATCGGCTGGGTGCTTTCAACAGCAGTCATTCATTTCTCACAGGTCTCGAGGCTAGGTGCCAGCATGGTCGGGTGCTGGTGAGAGCTCTCCTCCTGGTTTGCACGTGGCCTCCTTCGTGTTGTATCTTCATATGGCAGAGAGAGAGAGAGAGCGAGAGAGCAAGCAGTCCCTCCAGTCTCCTCTTCTAAGGCACCCATCTTATCATGAGGATCCCACCTGCACGACCTCATCAAAACCTAGTTATCTCCCA
>NW_027781558.1:0-290 GCF_054177405.1 Leptonychotes weddellii | reverse complement strand
CTATGGACTCTGAGAAACAAACTGAGAGTTTTAGAGGGGAGTGGGATGGGGGGATGGGTTAGCACAGTGATGGGTATTAAGGAGGGCACGTATTGAATGGAGCACTGGGTATTATATGCAAACAATGAATCATGGAACACTACATCAAAAACTAATGATGTAATGTATGGTGACTAACATAACATAATAAAATAAAATTAAAAAAAAATAAAGTGTCTCCAACTAGAAATGATCAATGAAGTGAGAAATTCTTGAGAAGGCCATGTAGTTTGTTTTTCTAGATGTCCTCT
>NW_027781557.1:0-290 GCF_054177405.1 Leptonychotes weddellii | reverse complement strand
TCTGTTTCTCTAAACCCCTTTCAGGATGCTCCCATTGGGTTGGTTTTATCCAGCGTTTGGCCTGACCCTCACCAACAAGCATGGGGACCAATTGATATAAATCTGAGAAATCAGATGGGTAAGTTTGAATAACTGTGTTACATTCTTCAGCAAATTTATGGGGTCCTCAGTCACTTTAGGAAACTCTTTCACTATGGCTCGAAATTCAGCCTTAGTCCAGGCAACATAAGCAATTTGACGTTCATTTGGACCCCCAGCAGAGTTATCTTTAGAGGGGTAGCTATTAATAG
>NW_027781556.1:0-290 GCF_054177405.1 Leptonychotes weddellii | reverse complement strand
GTAGATCCATTTTATCAAATGTGGTGGTTAATGCCATTTTGGAAATGAGTACCTCAGCATGTGAAGCATTTATTGGAAAGGCAGATCTTGCTATATTCCTGAAACCGATTCCATGTTATATAAAGACTTTAATTCAATTCAAAATAATGATGGGACTTACTAGTTTCCTCTTCAGAGCTCCAAAATTCTGCAAAGCAAAATAATGGGATCAGAGAAGTCTATTTATAACCAGGGCTTGATGTGAAATAAAATTGGACATTTTGGACAAAGCAGAATTCCATCAGGGGTTG
>NW_027781555.1:0-290 GCF_054177405.1 Leptonychotes weddellii | reverse complement strand
GGACACAAATCCGTAGCACAAATAGTCACAGCATGCTCTCACCGCCAATGGATCTCTCCATCTACACGGAAGAAAATACATAAAACAAATCGCCTTAACAGAGTTTGAAAACCAGCTATTTTGTAAAAGACATTCAAAGGTTTTTTAAGTGTAAGAAGGTTTAGGAATCCATGTGTGGCCTCTTATTAGCTATAAAGTCTTTGGCAAGTTACTTTATTTTTATAAGCCTTAATTCCTCATTTTAAAACAGGGGCAACAATGCCCAGCGGAGGAGAACAATAGGATGATAT
>NW_027781554.1:0-290 GCF_054177405.1 Leptonychotes weddellii | reverse complement strand
TCACTGTCCTGATAATACTAGCACTACAAAAGCCTTGGAGTCTTGAGTTCTTTTTGCCATCTCTACCCCATATCTTCTTCCTACAACACGCACTCAGTGCTTGTGGACGTGAGTGGTTAGGAAGATGTCAAAGGGACTTATAATTTATCTATTTATGTATTAAGTAATTTATACTTCATGGCTTTCTTTCTTTAGAGATTGAATCATTTTTAGTTTTTTTTATTATGTTCAGTTAGCGAGCATATAGTACATCATAAGTTTTTGTTGTAGTGTTCAACGATTCATTAGTT
>NW_027781553.1:0-290 GCF_054177405.1 Leptonychotes weddellii | reverse complement strand
GTTTTTTAAAGGTTAGTTGCCAGTGAAATCTGAAACCTTCTCAATGTACTTTATGAGCCATATCAATAAAGTCATGAACTTATATGTTTGGTTTTTTTTTTTAAAGATTTTATTTATTTATTTGAGAGAGAGAGAATGAGAGACAGAGAGCATGAGAGGGAGGAGGGTCAGAGGGAGAAGCAGACTCCCTGCTGAGCAGTGAGCCCGATGCGGGACTCGATCCTGGGACTCCAGGATCAGGACCTGAGCCGAAGGCAGTCGCTTAACCAACTGAGCCACCCAGGCGCCCC
>NW_027781552.1:0-290 GCF_054177405.1 Leptonychotes weddellii | reverse complement strand
TACTGGCACCACCATGGATTTGAGCTGCAGCAGAAGGTGGAGTGCAGAGTCACTGGGTTTGGGGTCAAATCCTGGTGCCATCAATCACCCAGTGCCCCTGGGCAAGTTATTTAACTTTTCAGAGCTTCATCGCTCTCATCTGGAAAATAGGCGTGCATCAGATTGCTTATCTCTTATTTGCTGTGAGGAATAAATGAGAGAAGGCACATGCTTAGAACACTGGCCAGCGCATAGTACACGCTCAGTGAACATGAGCTGTTCGTGATGGTTATGACTCCTATCTGTCACGC
>NW_027781551.1:0-3523 GCF_054177405.1 Leptonychotes weddellii | reverse complement strand
TATATATATATATATGCCAAAAATAAGGGTAACTACTATGAAGGGATAGAATATGACTCTAACAATGAAAAATAAAAATGTTTTTTAAAAAAGGGATTGATAAGATGTTGGTTGAAAAAGGGAAAAAGAAAAATTCAAAAAAAAAAGTTAAAAAAAATTAACTTTGAAAGACTAAAGAATCATGGTAAAAAGCCATGAATTCTCTGTGCAGTATTCCCCTAGCGCTGGAGTTCTTCCGTTCTCATTGATCAGTAAACTTGGTCTTGGCTGGCTGTTCTTGCTGATCTTCTGGGGGAGGAGCTTGTTGCCATGGTTCCCAAATGCCTTTGCCAGTGGCGGAATTGCCTCGCCCTTGCCTGTTCCGGGCTAAGTAATCTGCTCAGGTTTGCTCTCGGAGCTTTTGTTCCCTCCAAGCTTTCCGTGCAGGTTTGGAGGACGGGAGTGAAGATGGCGGCCTCCCAATCTCCACCCTGGAGGAGCCGAGAACTCGGGGCCCCACTCCCCAGTGAGCCCCCAGAGAAAAGCAGTCACTCACTCCCGTCTCCCCGGTCTCTGGTCGTACTCTGTGCTCACCCGGTCTGTGACCCAGCTTTTCTATCTCTGGCACCCGACCCAGTGTGGAGTCTCCAAACCCAGCAGATCCCTGTGGTGCGTTCCCGCGCTGCTCCTCCCGGGGGAGGAAGGGGAGTCTCCCCCGATCTGCCGCTTGTTGGGTCCCTGCTTCCAGAAAGTTCTCGCTTTTCTGTTCAGAGAGTTGTTGGTATTCTTTTCTTCGATCTCCTGTTGAGTTCATAGGTGTTCAGAATGGTTTGATCCCTATCCAGCTGAATTCCTGGGACCAGACGAAATCCAGGTCTCCTATTCCTCCGCCAACTTGCTCCTCCCCCTCTCTGGAAGACATTTTTATTGGACTCTAACTTGTTATGTGATCAGGGATTTGTGTTTAAAAAAAGGAATCCACGGTTGGTTTCCAGTTCTGTGTAAAATGAGCTTCCTTGGAAGTTACCACTCCATGCTACCAACAAACAAAAAGTTGAACAGACTGAAAATTCAGCTCTTCCTAGATCTATAAGAGATCCAACCTAGATTGGAAGGGAAAGAGAATACAGCCAGTCACAGCTTACCAGAGCAGACACCCATGAGCAGAAAGCCCTGTAGGAACCAGTTCTGGGGTAGGAACATCTAAGCTGTAATTGATGATATGCTAGAGGCTCAGCACACACAACTCTGAGAGTTTAAAAAAAAAAAAAACAAAACAAGGGGGCCGTAGTCATGGGGAGCCCCTGCAGTAGTATTGTGAGATTTTTCTCCAGGAGCTTGACCAGATTCCTGCAGTAAATATCATAGAAAAGTCCCTCAGGCTTCCAGCAGGTGAAGGGGAAAGGAACCATTTTAAAATATCCCGGAGTGGGGTACTGTTGTATTTGACACACAGAATTGTAGTTTGTTTGGGGTGGAATGGTATGGTTGAACTTGACCTGGCAGTTCTGAATGTCTTCTAAAGTGTGTACGTGGAAAAAGATAGCGGAGGAGTAGGGGATCCCATTCCAACTGGTCCCCGGAATTGAGCTGGATATCTACCAGACCACTCTGAACACCCAGGAAATCAGCCTGAGATGTAAGAAGGTAGATCTGGATCTCTACAAACAGAATATCGCAGTCGGTTGGTTTTGAGGTACGAAGCGGGGAGCTGTGATTCTGCAGGCAGATATCGGAGGGTAAACAGAAGGAGGAGGGAGCCTAGCCGTGGGGATCCTACACCACCAGTGTGTGATAGCCTCCTGCACTGGGGACAGGGCAGTCTCCCAGAATGGTAGCGATGGGGAAACGACTTTAGGGCAGCTCCCCCAGATGGAAACCCGGAGCGGCGGGGCCCCATGTGCGAACTAGGGGCGGCTGGCAGTTTTAGAAGCACAAAGGGCAGAGACGCCCTGACCTGGAGGCGAGCACTGGGAGTGCTGCTTAGGGGCGCACAACCCAGGACACTGCAGTTTATAGCAGCACAGACAGAAACAGAGATAGTGTGGCCTGGAGAGCTCACTGAAGAGCAGACTGCAATCTCTCTGCTCTGAGGCAGAGGGTTGGAAATGGTCTCTTCTGCTCTCTCGGAAGAGATGTGGAAAGCCACCAGGGAAAGCTGCCAGAGAACAAAAGCCCCAGAAACCAGTTTTCACTGAGCCCATCCCTTCCCACAGGGGCAGGGCAGCTCTGCCCAAACAGGGTTGCCTGAGTAACAGCACAGCAGGCCCTTCCCTCAAAGAGAGGCTGGGAAAACAAGAGACCAGCAACCCTAAGATCTCTATAACAGGTAAATCTTCCTTGGGTTGTGGTGAATAATTTGGACTCTATACATTCCCTCAACCACCCCTCAACAGAATGACTAGGAGGAGGAAACTCCAAAATAGAAAAGACTCAGAGACTATGACTTATGCCACAGATTTACAAATGGATTCAGATATAACCAAGATGTCGGAGATGGGATTCAGGGTAGCAATTGTGAAGACAGTAGCTAGAATGGAGAAATCAATTAATGGCAACATAGAGTCTCTAAGGGCAGAAATGAAAGTTGTACTGGCAGAATTTAAAAATGGTATCAATGAGATCCAATCTAATCTAGATAATCTAACAGCTAGGGTAAGGAGTTAGAAGAACAAATTAGTGACCTAGAAGGCCAATTAATAGGAAAAAAGGGAAAAGAGGAGGCCAGGGAAAAAGAACTCAGAATCCATGAAAGTAGAATCAGAGAAATAAGTCACACCATGAAATGTTCCAATGTCCAAATTAATGGAATCCCTGGGGGGTGGAGAGAGTGAGAGGTCTAGAAGATATATTTGAGCAAATCGTAACTGAGAACTTACCTAATTTGGTGGATGAAACAAAGAGAGGACCCCTCCTAAGATCAAGGAAAACAGGCCAACACCCCAGCATGTAATAGTAGAACTCACGAATCTTAGAACCAAGAAAACCATTTTAAGGGCAGTTAGGGGGAAGAGATTCCTTATGTCCAGAGGGAGGAACATCAGAATAATGTCAAGACTTATCCACAGAAACCTGGCAAGCCAGAAAGGCCTGGCAAGACCCATTCAGGGTACTAAACGAGAAGAACGTGCAGCCAAGAATACTTTATCCAGCAAGGCTCTCATTTAGAATGGATGGAGAGATGCAGAGCTTCCAAGACCGGCAGAAACTGAAAGAATATGTGACCACTAACACGGCCCTGCAAGAAATATTAAGGGGGGTTCTATAAAAGGAGAAAGACCCCAAATGTGATACAGAAAAGAAATTTACAGGGACAGTCTATAAAAACAAGGTCTTCACAGGCAACATGATGACAATTCATATCTTTCAATAATCACTCTCAACATGTACGGCCTGAATGCTCCCATAAAACGGCACAGGGTTGCAGATTGGATAAAAAGACAGGACCCATCCATATGCTGTCTACAAGAGACTCATTTTGAACCTAAAAATAGATCCAGACTGAAAGTGAAGGGATGGAGATCCATCTTCCATGCTAGTGGAC
>NW_027781550.1:0-290 GCF_054177405.1 Leptonychotes weddellii | reverse complement strand
GGTCCATCCATGTTGTTGCAAAAGGCAAGATTTCATTCTTTTTTATGGCTCAGTAATATTCCATGGTACATATACACCACATCTTCTTTATTAATCTATGGATGGACAATTGGATTGCTTCTGTATCTCGGCTATTGTAAATAATGAAGCAATTGAAGTAGGGATACATATACCTTTTCATTTTCTTTGGGTAAACACCCAGCAGTGGGATCATTGGATCATACGGTAATTCTATTTTTAATTTTCAGAGAAATCTGTATACTATTTTCCACAGTGGCTGCACCATTTGC
>NW_027781549.1:0-290 GCF_054177405.1 Leptonychotes weddellii | reverse complement strand
TAGTCCTTGAGGCCCCTCTAAGGCCTCTGACAACCCCTTTGAGGATGACAAAGAAATGCAGAAGCTTTAAATGAGATGAGTTCCATTCACTTTTCTTCAGAGGACTGGTGGAAAGGCAGACATGGTCCCACAAATAACTTGAAGATTAATGGAGCGAGGTGTTCAGCCTAGATCTGCTGGACAGGACCCCATGGTCCAGGGGGTTCCAGAGCTTGAGCACGACCCTTGGGAGCTTCAGGCCTTGGTTTCCACCCGTATCAACCTGGCACCATAACCATAAATAATACTGC
>NW_027781548.1:0-290 GCF_054177405.1 Leptonychotes weddellii | reverse complement strand
GATCATTATGAAAATGCAAATTAAAAAAACCACAATGAGCTATCAACTCACACCTGTTAGAATGGCTAAAATCAAGAAGACAAAAACAAGCGTTAGCAAGGATGTGGAGCAAAAGGAACCCTTGTGCACTGTTGATGAGAATACAAATTGGTACAGCCACTGTGGAAAACAGTATGAAGTTTACTCAAAACATTAAAAATAGAAATGCCATTTGATCCAATAATTCTACTGTTGGGTATTCACCAAGGCAAAATAAAACACTGACTTGAAAAGATAGATGCATCCCTATG
>NW_027781547.1:0-290 GCF_054177405.1 Leptonychotes weddellii | reverse complement strand
GTAGAACCCAAGGAGAAGAAAAAGTAGAACTGGAGAAAGCACCCAGAGAAGGAGATGACCTTGGTGTCAGAGAGGAAGTTGGCCAACATGTTGGGGACAGTGGAGGTGACATACCAGATCTCTAGGAAGGAGAAGTTGGCGAGGAGGATGTACATGGGAGTGTGGAGTCTCTGATCCCAGGACACAGCACAGATGATAGACCCATTGCCCATGAGGGTCAGGAGGTAGACAACAGAGAAGAGCAGAAAGAGGAGGATCTGCCCTTCCCTGGGGCAAGGGAAGCCCAGGAG
>NW_027781546.1:0-290 GCF_054177405.1 Leptonychotes weddellii | reverse complement strand
GGTAGTGCAGTATTTGCCAATCACTCCACACAGGACACATTAGACACTGCAGTGAGTGTCTCCTGAGAGTATTACTGAAAAAGAGAATTTTCTTTTTTTTTTTTTTAAAGATTTTATTTATTTATTTGAGAGAGAGAGAGAATGAGAGACAGAGAGCATGAGAGGGAGGAGGGTCAGAGGGAGAAGCAGACTCCCCGCCAAGCAGGGAGCCCGATGCGGGACTCGATCCCGGGACTCCAGGATCATGACCTGAGCCGAAGGCAGTCGCTTAACCAACTGAGCCACCCAGG
>NW_027781545.1:0-290 GCF_054177405.1 Leptonychotes weddellii | reverse complement strand
GTTAGGTGCACCTGGAATCTTCTCCAGGGTAGACCATGCCCCGGGCTACAAGACAGTAAACAGCATAGAAAATCTATCAGAAGTCAACCAGACAAGGAAATTTGAGAAAGCCACAAATATTTGCAAGTTAAAGAACAGGCTTCTGAATAATCCATGTGTCAAAAAAGAAATCATGAAGATAATTAGAAAGTGCTTTGGGCTGGATGAAGATGAAAACAGAGTATGAGTAGTAATGGGATACAGCTAAAGCAGTGTGTAAAGGGAAATTTATAGCCGCAAATGTCTGCGTT
>NW_027781544.1:0-290 GCF_054177405.1 Leptonychotes weddellii | reverse complement strand
TTAAGACCCTGGATATGCAGCAAGAGAAGGAAACCCAGAAAGCCCACATCCCTGTTACAGTTTGGCTATAGTTTCCTTCCTATGAAGCAGAAACAGGATCGTAATAGATGTACTGTGTCTTAGTGGTGTTTTAGTGTATCATTTCACTAAATAATCTAGGCATGGATGTCTTTCCATTCATTCTTTTTTTTTTTTTTTTAAAGATTTTATTTATTTATTTGACAGAGAGAGACACAGCGAGAGAGGGAACACAAGCAGGGGGAGTGGGAGAGGGAGAAGCAGGCTTCCCG
>NW_027781543.1:0-290 GCF_054177405.1 Leptonychotes weddellii | reverse complement strand
CCTGCTCAGCGGGGGGTCTGCTTCTCCCTCTGACCCTTCCCCTCTCATGCTCTCTGTCTCTCATTCTCTCTCTCACAAAAAAAAAAAAAAAAAAATCTCTTGAAATTTTGGGCCCATGTTGGGCGACCCGGGTGCCAATCCATGGTGATCTCAGTCAAAATCCAGGAGATCTCACCCAATGTCAAGAACCCCTGGCCCCGTCAAGGAGATTCCTGGGCGTATGTCACATGATCACAGTCCAAGCCTCGGAAGAACTCACTCAAATCCCCCGGGATCACAGGCCATTGAGT
>NW_027781542.1:0-290 GCF_054177405.1 Leptonychotes weddellii | reverse complement strand
TCTCTATCTCTAGCAGATAAGTAATATCTGTTTCATTCAGGTCTCTTGCTGTGATTTTGTCCTGTTCTTTCATTTGGGACATCTTATCTTACTCTGTGTCTATTTCTGTGTGTTAGGAGCATCAGCTATGTCTCCTGCTCTTAAAAGTAATGGCCTTAAAAAAAAAAAAATAATGGCCTTATGAAGAAGTCCTGTAGTGTCCTGCAGGGCAGTGTCCCCTGTTTACCAGAATCTGGCACTTCAGAGGTGGCTCCTATGTATGTGTGTGTGCCCTGCTGTTGTGTCTTGGC
>NW_027781541.1:0-290 GCF_054177405.1 Leptonychotes weddellii | reverse complement strand
GTTATTTATTGTTTTGGGTTTTTTGTTTTGTTTTTGTGAAGACAGACACAAATGACCTGAAAGAGTTAAGTCATTTCCCCAGAATGAATACCCTATTTCCAGAAGTTAGATTGGTCTTATCTTATGAATATCACCTGCAATCTTATGTGATGAGATAGAGTTAGACAAGACAGATCATTGCTATAAGTTTTTTTTTTTTTTAAGATTTTATTTATTTATTTGAGAGAGAGAGAATGAGAGACAGAGAGCATGAGAGGGAGGAGGGTCAGAGGGAGAAGCAGACTCCCTGC
>NW_027781540.1:0-3523 GCF_054177405.1 Leptonychotes weddellii | reverse complement strand
CTGTTTTCTAGGGACCTTAGGGTTCCTGGCCTCTTGTTTTCCCAGCCTGTCTTCTGGGGGAGGGGCGTGCTGTGCTATTAGTCAGGCAACCCTGTTTGGGCAGAGTTGCCCTGCTCCCTGTGGAGGGGGATGGGCTCAGTGGGAACTAGTTTTTTGGGGCTTTTGTTTTCTGGCGGCTTTCCCTGGTGGCTTTCCACGTCTCTTCTGTGAGTCAGAGCAGAAGAGACCATTTCCAACCCTCTGCCTCAGAGCAGAGTTCGCAGTCTGTTCTTCAGTGAGCTCTCCAGGCCACACTATCTCCATTTCTGTCCGTGCTGCTATAAACTGAAGCGTCCTGGGTTGTGCACCCCTCCGCAGCGCCCCTAGTCCTGCCTCCAGGTCGGGGCACGTCTCTGCCCTTTGTGCTTCTAAAACCACCAGCCGTTCTCAGTTTGCACGTGCGACCCCGCCGCTCCGGGTTTCCATCCCGGGGGCTACCTTAAAATCCTTTCCCCGCCACTACCGGTCTGCGAGTCTGTGCCCTGTCCCCAGTGCACGAGGCTGTCGCTAACTGGCGGTGTAGGATCCCCATGGCCAGGCTCCCTCCCGCTGCCATTTATCCTCTGATTTCTGCCTGCAGAATCATGGTTCCTTGCTTCATACCTCGAAACGAACCGCCCGCGATATTCTGTTTGTAGAGATCCAGATCTATATTCTTACATCCCAGGCTGATTTTTTGGGTGCTCAGAGTGGTCTGGTAGATATCCAGCTCAATTCCAGGGACCAGTTGGAATATGGTCCCCTACTCCTCTGCCATCTTTTCTCTGAAAAGATGTAATTCTTTAATAAAGAAGAGATTTTTTAGACTTTGCTGATCCCACAACTGTAAGATTTAAAGAGTACTTTGAAAGTGAAGATATACAAAGTTGAAATTTTATCTTCCCTTCCTACATTTTTGTTTTGTTTTTATTTTCAATTAAGGTATTAAAATCTGTTAATTGTACATCTTTATACATTGAGGTAGAGAAACTACCTGTATGGTTTCTAATGTTCCTTCTCTAGTGTTGTGCTGTTACAAGAATAATTTTGGTGTTATTTAATGATGGGTCATAAGTCATAGTGTCATATCATTTTAGAAAAAACTAACCTCAGGTACTCTTACAATCTTAAAATTTAAGTATAAATAAGCATTAATTGGGGACAATACTTGGAATGGTGGTAAATATAGAGATTGGTAGATGTGGAAGTTCTCTTTTGATTGCTACTATTACCATGATGAAATGGAAAGCAGGAATGTCAGCTGAATATGAAAAGGAGTCAAGGAGATTAAAGGTTCAAAAGGCAGAAGGGGCAAGATAGACACATGGGCTTGTAACTTTAAATGAGAAAAAATTCCAAAAACCATTCTAATTAATTTACATCATATGACTTTACATGATTGAAGTTGGCCTTGTGTTTCTAACTCTTAAAATTCATGGCAAAAAACAAGTAACAAAAATTACAGTTTTAAGGATTTGGGAATGCTTTTATGTCTAGAAGGATTATAATAATCTGAGATGTTGCTTAGAAAGAGTCAATGCATGGCTTCTTTGAACCAAGTCAGTTGTATTGGATTGTAGATTCTTAGCCCTCTTTTGAAATTTTACTTCAATGTGACTTAAAAATAAGTGAGTAGTCCTGTTTTAGGGGTCCCAAAGGCCACCCCTAGGTTTGATGATTCTCTGGGAGAACTCACAGGATCTGGCATGTTGTGGATAAGATTTATTGCAGCGAAAGAATAGAAAGCAAACTCAGCCAAAGTAAAAGCCACCTGAAGCAAAGCCAAGAAAAAACCAGGTGCAAGCCGCCAATAGTCCTTTCCTGATGTAGTCATACAGAACATGCTTAATTCCTCCAATTGTGACAACATGTGTGAAACTTTGTCTCTACCATGCAAGCTCGTTAGGGAGTTATTGCCCAAGGTATTTATTGGGGTCTGGTCACGTAGATACCCTCTTCCTAACAGGTACCAAATTTCTAACTCTCAGGAAATCAGGTGTTCAGCCCAACATCTGTTTTGGCAAAAATATTGTTTGCATTAATAGTTTAGGCACAGTAAACCACAACTGTGGCTTAATAAATTATTCCTTCGTCGTGTGTATTTAGAAAGAATATTTCATCGTGTATTATTCATCTTAATTACAGGAATTTATAGCTTATGTATAAATGATAAAAAAACTATTTCAGATGTTAGAATATTTAGTACTCTTGGTATTAGACGAATGAGCAAGCATAATAGTTCCTAACAAATCAGAGTATATATTATAATTTTTTTTTGTTTATTCCAACCCAAGTGGGAAAATTATATGTGAAAATTGAACCTAATAGCCCCTTATGTGTGAGAAATATTAGAGATTTGTGAGTACTACAATATTCTTTAGTTGTGAATGTCAAATGAGAAAATATAACTATGTGATGTTTGCTGTGATACAGCGTAGTTCACCAGGTGCTTTTATTTCTTCTTTGGTACTCTTTTTCTGAGGTGTCTTGGCATCTTATGATCTTCATAGGTGTTGTTAACCAAATTTTAGTGATGACAGTTTACTTAATTACACATAAGTCAATCAGAGAAAGAGAGTTATATGATTTCACTCATATGTGGAATTAAGAAACAAAACAGAGGAGCATAGAGAAAGGGAGGGAAAAATGAAACAAGACATAATCAGATAGGGAGAGAAACCAAAAGAGACTCTTAACTATAGGAAACAAACAGGGTTGCTGGAGGGGAGGGGCGTGGGGGGATGTGGTAACTGAGTGATGGGCATTAAGGAGGGCACCTGATGTGATGAACACTGGATGTTACGTACAGCTGATGAATCCCTGAACTGTACCTCTGAAACTAATAATATACTATGTTAATTAATTGAATTTAAATTAAAAAAATTTTTAAAAGCCTATTATTAAAATCATCAAGTATAACTTTTTCTTACTTTGTTTCTTTGACCTTTATTAAGCATATAATTTAAGAAAACTTAAATATTAAATCACAGTTCTTAATTCATATGCAATTTGAAGGAATAAAAAGATCCAAGTATAATTAAGTACTCATTTTACTAATCTCAACTCCCACTTACTACTGACCCATTATTGTGGGGTTTTTTTAGTTGCAGTGAATTGTATTTTATAAAAAAATTTTCTTTCAATCTAAATCCTCAAATATATTGGCATAAATTTTTTCATAATATCCTTTCATCATTTTAACAACTGTTGGTTCTCTAATAATGTGGTATTTTCATTTCCTCAATTTGATAATTTGTGACAGCTCTCTTTTCTGATTGGTCTTGCTTATAGTTTTTCAGTTTTATTAGACTTTTAAAAAAAATTGTTTTCAGCGTTTTTGAGTTTCTCTACTGCTTTTTTTTAATAAATTTTTTATTGTTATGTTAATCCCCATACATTACATCATTAGTTTTAGATGTAGTGTTCCATGATTCATTGTTTGTGCATAACACCCAGTGCTCCATGCAGAATGTGCCCTCCTCAATACCCATCACCAGGCTAACCC
>NW_027781539.1:0-290 GCF_054177405.1 Leptonychotes weddellii | reverse complement strand
TGTCCCTCCTGATTTGCTGGGCTTCCAGGGTGTCCCTGACTTGCATGTGATCTAAACATATGGAACATTGTTCAAATAACTGTCCTGTTCTCCCCAGAAATGTCAAGGTGATGACAAAGACTTGAGAAACAACTCTAGAGGAAAGGAGATAGCAATATGACAAGTGAACACAACACGCCCCTCATGCTTGGATCTAGATAGAGAAGAAAGGCTGACAATGAGCATTGTCCGAGACATTGACACTTACAAGATAACAGTATTAAATTTTCTTTTTTTTTCTCTTTTTTTTT
>NW_027781538.1:0-290 GCF_054177405.1 Leptonychotes weddellii | reverse complement strand
GTGTCCTTCTGTGTCTTTGACTACAATCTTTAGTTTAAAATCTAATTTGTCTGATGTAAGAATTGCTACCCCAGCTTTCTTTTGAGGTCCGCTGGCATGGAAGATGGTTCTCCATCCCTTCACTTTCAGTCTGGATGTATCTTTAGGTTCAAAATTAGTCTCTTGTAGACAGCATATGGATGGGTCCTGTCTTTTTATCCAATTTGTAACCCTGTGCCGTTTTATGGGAACATTTAGGCCATTCACGTTGAGAGTGATTATTGAAAGATATGAATTTATTGTCATCATGT
>NW_027781537.1:0-290 GCF_054177405.1 Leptonychotes weddellii | reverse complement strand
TCGAAAGCGCAGTTCTCTGGCGTGAGTCCCCGGACCCGCAGCATCGGCAGCACCTGGATAGTGTAGGAATGCAAATAATCCGATCCTGCTAGAGGTCCAGGGCATCAGAATCTGTGAGGTGGGGCCCAGCAATCCGAGCTTTAAAAACCGCTTCAGGTGATTTGGGTGCACGCTGAAGTTTGGGACTGCTTTGAAGTATCGTGTGTCCCTTAGTTCGGGTGCTGGAGGTGACTCTTCAAATGCGAGCTGAGCTAAACCGAGCTGTTTACCTTCAGGATCGTTACCAAAGC
>NW_027781536.1:0-290 GCF_054177405.1 Leptonychotes weddellii | reverse complement strand
TCATTTTACATCTTTTCTACCTTTCTGTATCTTTTTCATTTAAATATGTCTATTAATTTACATATAGTAGGATTTAAAAAATGCAATTTACAATTTCTGTCTTTTAACTGGAGAGTTTAGGCCATTGTGTTTATATTGATTATTGCTATACTCAGACTTGTTTCTACCTATTTTGAATTTCTACTCTTTTATATTTGTCTAAAAATGCTTTTGCTCTATTATTTGATTAATATTTTAGATACCTTTTAATTCTTTCATTTTTGTGGAATATACACAATTTCTTTTTTTTT
>NW_027781535.1:0-290 GCF_054177405.1 Leptonychotes weddellii | reverse complement strand
GGCACCAAAGGAATGCGCTGGCTGCCAGTTACCCTCCTCTCCTGCCCCTAATTCCTGGGTCGCTCAGGATGAGACCCGAGTGGAGGATGCCCACCTACCCGCTCTGCTCTAGGGACACACTGGGGTTCCCATGAGGGTGGGGGAGGGTGCACACACCCTTTATGAACACTCTGAGCTCAGGCCACACCTGCTTGTTGCCTGGAGCCTGCTGGGAGGGTAAAGGCAGCTCACAGAGCACACCCCACTGCTGGACAGCCCAGGGCAGGGACAGACAGGACAGGGTGATGGGG
>NW_027781534.1:0-290 GCF_054177405.1 Leptonychotes weddellii | reverse complement strand
ATTGAATATTTAATTGTTACTGGACTGGGAAGAATTTCCATAGCAATGGGGAAAAAAAATCACAAAGAAAACAGATCTGAATATATACATATTAAAGTATTTTGCATATCATAAAACTTCAAAATTCAAATAGAAAAAGCCAATGGGAAAGCATATCAGAACAACAAGGATCAAATAAAAGACATCAGGAGGGATTTCAAAGAAAATTCAAAGAATTCGTAAACTAATAAAAAAATGTGAAGCTACATTAGAAATCAATACACTGATAATTATTGAATAATATTTAATGT
>NW_027781533.1:0-290 GCF_054177405.1 Leptonychotes weddellii | reverse complement strand
GCTGGGTCGGGGACCGTCCACTTCTGCCCCAGAGTGGGGTCCAGAGCAAAGCCCGACGTCCTGCTGGCTGGCCCATCACCTCCCTGTTGCCGGGGGTCCTACCTCCTGTGATGTGCTCCCCGGTCAGCCTCCTTGCCCTCGCCCCTCTGGGCCTGGGGTCAGAGGTCAAGGCCCGCCCTCTCCGGGTTCGGCCTGCCTGCGGGGTGGTGGTGTGGCTGTGACCGGCCCCGGCCCTGCACTTGCCGTTCCCGCCTCTGCCCTGCACACCGTGCTCGCTGCGCAATCCCTTC
>NW_027781532.1:0-290 GCF_054177405.1 Leptonychotes weddellii | reverse complement strand
GGCCTGCCCCATCCTCCCCACCTCCCTAAGGACCCTGCACTCCCAGCTGCCTCTCCCCTGCACCTTTGACATTTCCCTCACTGCTCCCCATGGCACTCACACACTCAAATCTCTCCTCTTTGGCAAAGAGGTCCTCCTTCACCCTCACTCTCTTCCAACTGGAACTTTCTCTGCCTTCATAGCCAGACTTTTGGAACCACACTGAGTTCTCTCCCCACATTAGTTCACCCTGCTTTCCTTATTGCCTGTACCTCCGTCTGCTGCTCAGCTAGTCAGGAGCCACAGGCTCT
>NW_027781531.1:0-290 GCF_054177405.1 Leptonychotes weddellii | reverse complement strand
TCGTTCTTTCCTGTGCAGAGCTGTCCTGCACACTGTAGGATGTTTATCGGCATCCCTGGCCTCTGCGCACTAATTGTCAGTAGTCCCCCCCTGCCCCACACACCAGTGTGTGTGACAACCAAAATTGTCTCCAGATATTGCCAAACATGCCCTGGGAGAGACAGATCACTCCTCTCCATCTCTGTTGAGAACTACTGATCTAGATACTCTAAGGAGATGGATCTAAAGATTTTGGGAATAAGAGGAGAACTGGGAGAAGTAAAATATGCTTTTAAAAAGGCACACAAGGG
>NW_027781530.1:0-290 GCF_054177405.1 Leptonychotes weddellii | reverse complement strand
CCCCTCCACTTTGGCTACCATTACCATGAAAGTGACAAGCCTAGACTTCAACTAGTAGAATTAATACAATTGGTGGTGGGAAAGACTGAATGAAGGAAGAGAACAGGAATCAAAAGGGAAACAAGAAAGGAAGAAGCAGAGAATATAAATACATGGATTTATAAATATTATTGTCAAAAGAAGCATCTCAGATTCAAACACTGCTTTGTAGAAAGTTTCTAACAAATATGAAAGTATCTTCGGATGTTTGCAGAAGTTTTTCTTAAAAGTATTTTATTCACAATATTTTT
>NW_027781529.1:0-3523 GCF_054177405.1 Leptonychotes weddellii | reverse complement strand
AAAAAAAAAATAAAATAAAATTGTCCTGTTTGTGTACTCCTTGATCAGCTTTGTATGTTAGGGACCCGCGTTCTTGTCCCTGCTTGAAAAACCTCTCCTCTAGGACAGAAGTGCAAGTGAATTAAAATGCCAATGTTTGCAAATGCTTTGCTTTAAAATATGAAGAGTTTCTCTGTAATAATGGCATTCTCACTTACTTGCTTTCTGATGTGATTATTTATGTCATGGGGATCTATGTATAACTTCCAGTCTATCTCTTCGAGTCACTATTTGTAATATACTACCAGTACATGTTAATATTCTATTGGTACATTGCTATTGATTATTATTAATTGATATTTATTGTTAGTTATTAATTATTGAACTTCTTGTAGTGATTTTAAAAAATAGTTGGCTTACCAAAACTTGAGTATACCCTGGGAATGGATGGTGCACATGGATATCACGTGAATAAGGTCCTCGCCTTCTGTATCCCAGCTGTCTTACATTGCATCAATGCCCTTTATTTTGTACCCCCGTTAAGAACTGTGTGATACCAATTTATGTGGGCTCCAAATTGATTTTCTACCAGATGGAATATCAACCTGAGGAATTAATGAGTGTTTATTAATCAAAATGGGGCAGATATCTAGGCCTTCCCAGTAACTCATAAGTATTGTCTGAGCCTCTATGAAGAAATAGAAGTGTATTTCTTAATAGTATAAGTGGTCAAAATATACAATAGCAAGAATCGTGGTTCTGCTTGCTCCTTATTTGGGCTGTTTCATTATCTTGGAATTTAGCATGGATACGCAAGAGATTATGGCTCCCTCATTTCTCAATATGTACGTACAAGTGGAGATAGTTCAGCTTCATAAAACAAGGAGGAGGAATATGATTAAAGGAAATGTTCATAAACCAGATGCAGTTTTCTGAAAGGTTTACTCTCATTCCTAAGACACACACACACAAACACATTAAGAGTTTGACTTTCATTCAATTGACATGAAAATATCCGTTCTCAAAGAAAGTCATTTTTAAAGTAATGATATGACATGGGCACAACCCGGATACCCCAGGATAAGTAGGGGTGATGTACAGGGAAATGCAACAGATAGATTCAGGAGGTCTGGCCGGATTCCCAACTCTGTTTATTATATGTGCCACTTGTTGGGGAAATATAATTAAAAACCAAATCTTCTCCCAATGCAGAAAATCTCTCCAAGAAGGTAGAAGAGAAATAGAATAGTTTTATTACTGAATACGCATTAAACCTGAACGTGCTGCACATCATAGGCATTCCTGCAAGAGTTTGCTTGAACAGAAAGAACTTTCACCCTTCCATGCACCCAGGCTGGTACCACCCAGTCATCCATGTTCTCAGGATAAACAAGACTAGTTCTCCAGTAAGACGACTGGACAGCCCCATTTGTCACACATGGCTCATCCTGGAGTCACCTACTAAGTAGGATGACCATCTGTGTTTAACATACTGGCTTTATCCAAAGAGAAAATAAAGTCATATCTTTATGACATGAGGTAGTTTTGCAATTTGGAGAGGGGAGCCAGCTGCAGTTAGGCTCCTACGTCACAGAAACGGGAAAGGAAGGCCTGGATCTTTTCTGATAATTACAATACAAAAAGGTGGCTCCCAGGTCCTTGAGAAAGGCCTCCTGAATTGTAAAGCTGACAGGAAGGCTCTTTTAACTTTTAAAAAAGATTTGTATACATTTCAAGGACACAGAAAAAGAAATCCAAATTATGGGTTTTCTAAAGTAAATGCTCTAATAAAAAAAAAAGGGGGAGCGCCTAGGTGGCTCCGTAGGTTAAGCATCTGCCTTCCGCTCAGGTCATGGTCCCAGGGTACTGGGATCCAGCCCCACATCAGGCTCCCTGCTCAGTGGGAAGCCTGCTTCTCCCTCTCCCACTCCCCCTGCTTGTGTTCCCTCTCACGCCATGTCTCTATCTGTCAAATAAATAAATTAATTTTTTTTAAAAAAAGGAAGGTGGGGGGGACGAGTCTCTTCCCTATTTTCAACAGGGAGAATTCCTTTTCTCCCATTCAGATTGTATTTACATTTACACACCTTGGGTAACTCAACCTCCCTGCCTCTGTTACCTCATCTAGAAGAGAGTAGTAACACCAACAATTGGCTTCCATGAAGGAACTGTACAAAATGTCTTTGTCATTTTAAATGCCCAAATTAGTAGAAATTATAGATCTTTACTGGTATTAGACCTACATGCAAGCAGTTTATCTAATATTTAAATGGGAGCATACATTTTTAAGAGTCTCTCCTTTTGTAACAAAAATATGTCAGCTCCACATTTATCGGTTGGCTTTGAGCATTTAACCTCTCTGTCTTACCATAAAATTTGTTTTTATAAATTTTGTCTACCAGTTCCCCTGTTATCAGTGTGTTCAAGTTCCATTTTATTGTTAAAAATAAATGTCACAGTAAATCCAAAGTTGGTTTAACCTCTATTAAGTTAGTCACTAAGATAAACTTATATTTCTAAGGAAATATGTTTAAAAATATATATCCTAAATAATTATTTTTGCTTTAAAAACACTGCAAGATACATTTCAATACAACAGTTAATAAAAGTCGAAGAAAAGAGTTAGATATGATGAAGAACAAGCAAAGATATGTTTTATTTCCTGGTAAGTGCTTTTAAAAAAAACAAAAAGGAAAAAAAAAAAAAACCCTGACGCCATTACTTGAATCCTGAGTTATTTCAATTTGACATATTTGACATATCATGGGATAAAATATGAGCAAAGCAAAAATCCCTAAGAATAGCTCCGCGATCATGCTAAGTAAAGAATTACGTTGCGTTGTCAGAGTCTCAGGGAGGTCGCGGGCTCTTATCGACTCCAGCTTTCAGGTGAAGCCAGGCTGGGGCAATACTCAACTGAAACGCAGCGCTGAGATGGGGCTTTCTTCTTTTGACACCGAACTCATCACTTGGTTATTTAACACTGGCGAGACCAAAATTATATAAAGAAAAGCTCTGCCAGATCAAAGTTATCTTCTCCCATTAATTTGGGGAGTCCTGTACTGCCACATTTCTTATGGTGGTGCAGCCAAATGGGTAGGTACAGCACACCAATCAATTATGTGGCTAGTATGATTCTGGCAATTACAATGCAAGTTAGAAATTATTCAGAACGGAATAAAATATTTTAAAACCCTCTTATAAATCTTAGCCAGGAAATAAATTTTCATGAGACCAGTGATTAACCCAATAGCAAAATGGAATTTATATCAACCATTCATTAATCCCATTTCCCTTCTCCCAACACCATTAATTAAGTGTCTGCTCAATTCCCATTCCTGTGCTCTACTTGTGTCGCTTACCCAATTACAGCTAATTTTCTTGCATGCAACGGGGGTGGTAATAGCCTCCAACAGTTGTTGAAATGTGGTTCCTAGTGCTTATTGCAGTGTGTCATCCTTAAATATTCCATAACATGTTTTCTGGTTCTGTTTCTAAAACCGAATTTGTGTGTGTGTGTCAGGGGCGGCGGAGGTGGCGGGGG
>NW_027781528.1:0-290 GCF_054177405.1 Leptonychotes weddellii | reverse complement strand
GCAAGAGCCCCATGATGTTAATAAGACCCAGATTCTTTTTATCTTTATGGTCCACTAGCCTTAGCATGTGGACATGTTTTATCATGATCTCGAAATAGCTGCCAGTGTTCCAGAAATTACACACGATATCCACATTTGAGACAGAACGGGATATCTGTTCCTTCTACCAGGAAAGCAAAATTTGACTTCACCCCACACCCAGCACATTTTTGCCTATCTCTTCACCCAGAAGTGGGTCATATGGCCCTGCTAGCTTCAAAGGAAGCTGGGAAAGCCATGAAAAGGATCGT
>NW_027781527.1:0-290 GCF_054177405.1 Leptonychotes weddellii | reverse complement strand
GGTTTTCATAATGCGCCCATGCATCCAGGCAAAACCCAAGAGTACAGTGGCCTATCCAGCCTGGGGGAAGCCGTGGCCACAGGTTAGAGCTGCATAGCCACTGGGTCTCAGCCAGGAGCCAGCCATCTAATACGGGGCCTCCTTGAACTGCAGTCAGGATTTCAAGGGCTACTTGGTTTTGGAGGGCCCTTCTTTGAACGTGCAATCATTTCAGGCCCATATTTGATTGGGGACTCATGGCTTGATCATAATCCCCTTTTCTTTAAATTGCTCCATGGGCATATAGGGCT
>NW_027781526.1:0-290 GCF_054177405.1 Leptonychotes weddellii | reverse complement strand
TGTTTCAAATGGTAAAAAGTAATGAATTACTTCTTGCTTTGTGATCTTGTCAATTTAGACTCTAAGCTTATTATCATATATCATAATTATCAAATATAACCTACTGTGTACCTATATATCCAGCATTTCTCTAAGCATCAGAATACTAATTAAAGGTGTCCACTGGTGGGGCACCTCGGCGGCTCAGTTGGTTGAATGTCTGACTCTTGATTTCAGCTCAGGTCATGACCTTGGGGTCCTGGGATTGAGCCCTGTGTTGGGTTCTGCACTCATGGGGAGTCTGCTTGAGA
>NW_027781525.1:0-290 GCF_054177405.1 Leptonychotes weddellii | reverse complement strand
TTTGCATTTGAGGACCTGAATTTGGTGGTGGGGATGGTGGCAAGGAGTGGAATGCTGTGGTCTGGATGTTTATGGACCCCCAAAATACATTTTAAAATCCTAATGTCCAATGTGATTGTGTTAGCAGGTGGGGGCTTTGGGTGTTGATTAGCTTATGAAGGCAGACCCCTCATAAATGGGATTTGTGCCTTTATAAGAGTGTCCTTGGACAGTTTGCTTACTCCTTTCTCTAAGTGAGGACACAAGAGAAGTGGGCAGTCTGCAACCGGGAAGAGGGTTCTTACTAAAAC
>NW_027781524.1:0-290 GCF_054177405.1 Leptonychotes weddellii | reverse complement strand
CTTCTATTTCCTTTGTTCTGCCTCTGGTGAATTCTTGTGCAGCCTGCACCACTGACTTCCACCCTACCGTCGCCCCACATTTGGGGGCCCAATCCAATCAAGAGATACTATATTTAGACACCACGATTCATATACTACCAACTTGGATACACTAAAAGTTAGCTATGTCTAACAGACTTGCTAGAGTTCCAGCTGGCTGAAAAAAAACATATATTGACAATGAAAACCATCATTCAAAAAAAAAAAAAAGTCCACCTCCACCCCTTTTTTTGAGACAGAGAGTGAGGTTT
>NW_027781523.1:0-290 GCF_054177405.1 Leptonychotes weddellii | reverse complement strand
CGGCACTTGAAAATATGCAGGCTTGGGTGTGATTTTAACTGGGATTTTTTTATTGTATTATATAAATTAGTCTATTGTATTTATGACATAATTAATATGCAACTGTTTGAGATGGGGTGTCCTCCATGAGACAGGAGTACTTGTTTCTTCTTCAGTTGGGTCAGTCAGTTTGAAATGGTGACTGATATACATCTCTAAGTTGTTACTGGTATAAATTAAAGGGATCAAATAAATAGCATAGACTACAATCTCTGGAGGTGGGGTGGATATCAATTCTTTTTTTTTTTTTT
>NW_027781522.1:0-290 GCF_054177405.1 Leptonychotes weddellii | reverse complement strand
CTGTATTAACAAAAGAAGCTTGCGTTCAAAGATTAAAGACAACGTGAACCCAAGTGAAATTCTGAAATGCCTGATCATCTATGTTTGTTCTCCAAATATTTCTTCTTATCATAACCATCATAAATATGTCCATTGGAAACCCAGGCCAAGGTCCGTTCATTTCACCATTTCATTTTGCTGTAGTTTTGTGTTTTTTAGGGTTTTTTTATTAATTTTTTAAATTTTTTATTGTTATGTTAATCCCCATACATTACATCATTAGTTTTAGTTGTAGTGTTCCATGATTCATT
>NW_027781521.1:0-290 GCF_054177405.1 Leptonychotes weddellii | reverse complement strand
GCCTGCTTCTCCCTCTCCCTATGCCTCTCCCCCTGCTCATGCTCTCTCTTTCTCTGTATCTCTGTGTCTCAAATGAATAAATTATATATATATATATATACCTGCTTTACAACAGGAATATAATTTAAGTGAATGTTCTGTGTACTCTCAAAAATAATGTTTATTTTGCTAATACTTGCTGAAGTGTCTATAAATTTCAGTTAAGTCAATTGATAGTGTAGTTCAAGGGCATTAAATCTTTAAAAAGCTCCCTTAGTGATTTTGTTGCACAGCCAATTTTGAAAACCACT
>NW_027781520.1:0-290 GCF_054177405.1 Leptonychotes weddellii | reverse complement strand
TTCTTCTATCTGTTCAGGTCAGTGATTTTAGAGTAATCCCTCACTCCCCTTTCTCTACTGCCCCATATCCAAGTTGTTGCTTTATTTTGCATTTATTTGATTATTAAAGAGGGGACTATGTTTCCAAATATATATTCTTTGATCCATTTTCCTTTAGGAGGGTTGCTCCTTTAGTTATTCTTTATTGGTATGTAATACCAGTTCTTTTTGTCCAGAATAGAAATTGCTTTATTGTATTTTTCTAGGGTTTATAAACAGAATAGTGTCATTGTTTTAAAAAGATGAATAAT
>NW_027781519.1:0-290 GCF_054177405.1 Leptonychotes weddellii | reverse complement strand
TCCATTCATCCATCCATCCATCTGTCCGTCATCCATTCACCCATTCATCCATGCATCCTTCTTTCCATCCATCCATCCTTCTTTCCGTCCATTCATCCATCCATCCATCCATCATCCATTCACCCATTCATCCATGCATCCTTCTTTCCATCCATCCATCCACCCATCCATCCATCCATCCATCCAACTTCTTTCCACCCATCCATCCACCCATCCATTCACCCATCCTTCTTTCCATCCAACCATCCATTCACCCATCTACCATCCACCCATTCATCCATCCATCCATC
>NW_027781518.1:0-3524 GCF_054177405.1 Leptonychotes weddellii | reverse complement strand
TCAACTAGACCTAACAGACCGAAAATTCTTCTTTCAACAACAGCAAAATAGACATCCTTCTCGAGGGTACAAGGAACATTCTCCAGAATAGGTGTTAGGCCACAAATTAAATCTCATAAATTTAAAAATACTAGAATCAGGGGGTGCCTGTCTGGCTCAGTTGGTAGAGCATGCAACTCTTGATCTCAGGATTGTGAGTTCAAGCTCCATGTTGGGAGTGGAGCAAACTTAAAAATTTTTTTTTAAAAATTAAGAAAATAATAAAAATAAAAACACTAGAATCATATAAAGTATGTTCTCCAACCATAATGGAATGAAATTAGAAATTAATAACAAAAGGGAATTTGGGGAAATCACTAATATATGTATATTAAACAACACTTAAATACTCAATAGGACAAAGAAGAAATCACAGGACAATTAGAAGATATTTTGAGAGGAATTACATGATAACCATATATATCAAAATTTATGTTATATAGCCAAAGCAGTGCTCAGAGGAAAATTATAATTTTAAATATCTACATTTTAAAAAAGGAGGAAAGTCTCAAGTCCTTAACCTAAACTTCCACCTTAAAAAAAACTAGGACAAGAATAAATTTAAGCCAAAGCAAGAAGGAAGGAAATAGTAGAGTATAGCAGAGATAAATAAACTAGAGAATAAAAAAACAGAGAGGGTCAACAAAACCAAGAATTGGTTCCTTGATAAAATCAACAAAATCGACAAATCTTTAGTTACACTGACCAACAAAAAATGAGAGACTAAGGTCACTAATATCAGGAATTAAAGTGGGGACAATACTATCATCTTTACAGAAATTAAAAGATTGTAAGGGAATAATAAGAATGATTATATGACTAAACACTTGGTAACCTAAATGAAATGAACAAATATTTCAAAACTCACAAACCATAAAACTGAGGAAGAAACAGAAAAATCCAAATAAATCCACAAGTAAAAAACTGAATCAGTGATCAAAAATCCTCCAAGAAAAGCTCAGAACCAAATGTCTTCACTAGTTAATTCTACCAAACATTTAGCTTTTACACACACACACACACACACACACACACACACACACACACGAGGAAGGAATACCTCTAACTCATTCTGACACTATTATGACCAAAGCAAAGACAAAAAAGCAAAGTACAGATCACTATTTCTCATGAATATACACACAAAAATCATTAGCAAAACACTGGTGAAACAAATACCTCAGTATATTAAAAGGACCAGATGAGATTTATCCTAGAAATGCAAGGGTAGTTCAATATGCAAAAACAATTCAATATAATACACTATATTAATAGAATTAAGGGGGGAGGACCCCACATGATCATCTAACAGATACAGGAAAATTATTTGACAAAATACAATGATCTTTCATGATAAAAACAATCAAGAAACTAGGGGTAAAAGGAACTTTCTCAATTTGATAAAGAGTATATATGAAAAACTCACAGCTAATATCACACTAAAGGGTGAAAGACTGAAAGCTTTCCCTTTAAAATCAGGACCAAGACAAGAATGTCCACTCTCACCTCTTTGACTCAACTCTGTATTGGAAGTTCAATCCAGGGCAATTAAACAAGAAAAAAAGATATATGAAGGCATCTACATTGAACAGGAAGAAGTAAAACTACATATATATAAAATAAATAGATGATTATAAATACATGATTATGATGACTTATTTAGAATCATGCAGATGACAAATCTTTGTATATAGAAAAGCTTAATGAATCTACTTAAAATCTATTAGAATACACAATTTCAGCAAAGTTGCAGAATATAAGATAAACAAAATAATTATATTTCTATACGCATACAGTAATCCGTGAATTAAATTAAGAAAATTCCCTTACAATAACATCAAAAATATTAAAATATCTAGGAATAAATTTAGTCAAGGACATATTAGATATGTAGAAAACTACAAAACATTGTTAACAGAAACTTTCCAAATATAGAAAGACATATATGTTCATTGACTGAAAGACTTAATTTTGTTAACACAGCAATACTCTCTAAATTTAGCTACAGATTCAATGTAATCTCTCTCAAAATTCTAACTTTTCTTTTTTTTCCAGAAAAAAAATAAATTGATCATTAAATGCATATAGAATTGCAAGGGACACTGAATCACTAAAAAAATCTTGAAAAAGAAATACAAAGTTGCAGAATTCACATATCCCTACTTCAAAACTTAATTCAAAGCTACAGTAATCAAAAAAGCATAAGTACAAACATAATCATCAATGGAATACAATCAAGAATCCAGAAGTAAACCCATTCATCTACGATCAACTGATTTCCAACAAGATTGTCAAGATCATTCACTGAGGAAAGAATAGTCTTTTTAACACATGGTGATGGAACAATGGGATATCCACTTGCAGAAGAATAAACTTTGACCTTAGTGTCACACCATATACAAAAATTAACTCAAAATAGATCAAAGACCTAAATGCAAGGGCTAAAACTATAAAACCTAGAAGGGAACATAGGTGCAGATCTTTGTGACTTTGGATCAGCT
This sequence comes from Leptonychotes weddellii, assembly GCF_054177405.1. Taxonomy (NCBI): domain Eukaryota; kingdom Metazoa; phylum Chordata; class Mammalia; order Carnivora; family Phocidae; genus Leptonychotes; species Leptonychotes weddellii. The sequence continues at coordinate 984 of NW_027781518.1, read as the reverse complement.
CTTTCCTAAGTATGATACCAAAAATATGAGGAACAAAAGTTAGATATATTGAACTTTGTCAAAATTAAAAACATTTGTGCTTCAAGAAACACTATCAAGAAAGTAAAAAAAAAAAAAAAAGCAACCCATAGAATGGGAAAAAACATTTGCAAATCATATATCTGACAAGATTCTAGTATCCAGAATATATAAAGAACACTTAAAATTCAATGACCAAAGAAAAGACAATTAGTAAGCGAACAAAGAAATTCTGAACAGCTATTTTACCAAAGAAGATATATGAAAGGCCACTGGGCACATGCAAAGATGCTGAGCACCATGAGTTATTAGGAAATGCAAATTAATACCACAATGAGATATTACTTTACATCCATGAGGATGGCTAATTTTAAACAAACAAACAAAACCCTAGAAAACTACAAGTATTGATGAGAATGTAGAAAAATTACATTGCTGGTGAGAATGTAAAGCAGTATATCCATGTGGAAAACATTTGGCCTTTCCACAAAAAGTCAAATACAGAGTTATCATATGACCCAGCAATTCCAGTGATCCAAATAAATAGTGATTGCCAGCAGCTGGGGTGAAGGGCAGTTGGAGAGTGACTGCCTGATGGGTTTGGGGTTTCTTTTCTTTTTTTTTTTTTTTTATTATTATGTTATGTGAATCACCATACATTACATCATTAGTTTTTGATGTAGTGTTCTATGATTCATTGTTTGCGTATAACACCCAGTGCTCCATGCAGAACGTGCCCCCTTTAATACCCATCACCAGGCTAACCCATCCTCCCACCCCCCTCCCCTCTAGAACCCTCAGTTTGTTTTTCAGAGTCCATCGTCTCTCATGGTTCATCTCCCCTCCGATTTCCCCCCCTTCATTCTTCCCCTCCTGCTATCTTCTTCTTCTTCTTTTTTAAACATATAATGTATTATTTGCTTCAGAGGTACAGATCTGTGATTCAACAGTCTTGCATAAAATCTT
>NW_027781517.1:0-13821 GCF_054177405.1 Leptonychotes weddellii | reverse complement strand
AATCGGAGGGGTAGACGAACCATGAGAGATGATGGACTCTGAAAAACAAACAGGGTTCTAGAGGGGAGGGGGGTGGGAGGATGGGTTAGCCTGGTGGTGGGTATTGAGGAGGGCACATTCTGCATGGAGCACTGGGTGTTATGCACAAACAATGAATCATGGAACACTTCATCTAAAACTAATGATGTAATGTATGGGGGTTAACATAAGAATAAAAAAAAATAAAAAAAAAATGGGGCTGCACTTAAATTATAGATGAATCCAGGCTTTATTGCTCCTGACCTTTTTTTTCTTTTTAAGATGGGAATGAAGAATGATTTTTCAAAGGACCCTAAAAGTGATTGCTTTTGACTTTTTTAATGAAAAGGTCAACCCAAAACAACATATGCTTAAAATCTAAAAGAAACATTATTATGACATACTTTTGTATTTTACTTTGGGACACAAACTATACACTGAAGAATATCATGTTACTCTAGTTTTATAGTCATTTAATATTTGTGCCAACGATGCTCTGATCTTTTGTACAAAGTACTCTATCATATAGGCCTTCTTAAAAAAAAAAAAAAAAAAAGTCTTCCCGGTAATGACCTGCCAAGTACTAGAGGTGGGGGAATAGACATTTACTTTTGCTTTAATGTTTGTGTCTCATGGCTTAGAGTTGTGCAGTTTTTGAGTACCATGATTGTGTTTCAAAATTTTTTCCCAATTATTTATATTTCTTTTAAAGCTGATAGATAAAAGCTTACTTAGAAGGGTCTGGTTGATAGTGCATATAGTAATTACGTTCTTTCAACGGTTATTTACATTGAAAGAATTAACAGTAGCCTCGGCATTGGCCACCCACTCCAGCCACGCTTAGTAAACCCATACTCCAATTCTAAGGGTGAGTTGGCTCTGCAAATACAGCTCTAACACAAATACCCTGCCTCCTCCTTACAACCTGGTTATTCCTTTAAAGCCCTTCTAGAAATTCTGGAATGTTTGTCTCTGGATGTCACCTCCATGCTAGAGTCCGTTCCTTGTTTTTATTTTTTTAAATTTTTTTTGAAGATTTTATTTATTTGCCAGAGAGAGAGAGAGTGAGCACAAAGCAAGGGGAATGTCAGGCAGAGGGAGAGGGAGAAGCAGGCTCCCTGGGGAGCAGAGCATGATGCAGGACTCGATCCCAGGACCCTGGGATCATGACCTGAGCTGAAGGCAGACACTTAACCGACTGAACCACCTAGGTGCCCCCAGTTCCTTGTTGTTAAATCACTTTTCTTTTTCTTTTTTCTTTTTTTTTTTTTGATACAAGGCCATCTCCCTTTCTTTTAGCGGGCTGTGATGCCAGGAACAAGTCAGAGTTGATTTTTCTGAATGCACTGTCAGCTGTTTTTATTGTTTTTTTTAAGGGGGTAGAAAACAGGGTATTTTCCAAGTCGATTCTGACAGCACTGGTTATTTTCAGAAATTGGATGAGAAGCTGAGAATAGAGATCAAGCTCTTTTGTCTTGATCATGTTCACTTTTATTGTTCTAAATATCCGCATCATCTGTATCACTCATCTCATCCTGAAATTCAGTTCTATAGCAAACAAGCCTGGGGAAGGCCAATGGACAGAAACACATTCCTGGGATATCTGAGAGAAGGAAGGTCATTAGCCTTCTGTGGATTTTGGGGGAGGAACACAGAGCTATGTGGTAGGGTAGATAAAAGTAGGAGATGAGGAAAAGCCATTTATACCTCAGAAGGAGAGAGAAAGGATCACTGGATCACTGTAGACAGGCATAGCTCATGTCTCTGGGAACGTCTTCTGCCAGTCCCAGGATATGACTTGTTGCATCCATTGCTGAGTACTAGATAAATGCCTGTATTTATAAATACGCATTTATTTTGCAAATAGGATGTAAATAAATCTTCTTGGGAAGATGTGAAAGTCAGATTTCAGGGCTGGAAATCACCAGTGATTTTGACAGTGTTTGTAAAATACTTTGGGCTCCTCAGCCACGGTGTGAAATGTTAATGTATATCTACATGTGAATTTTTATTTATTACTGCTGAGTAGCACTGCTGGTTCTACAATAAAACCCCAAAGAGGGAATGAAAGAGAGTTCTTTGACATTTGAGAGCAAACCATTTCTGGAATGAAATTCCAGAAATTATCAATAGTTTTTTATAAGCACAGCGTGGAAATGTTGCACAAAAGCAAAGCACATAAGTTTCCTAATACCTCTGACTTGCTCTCTGAAAACTAGCTTTCTTTGCCTTCTAGTCCCAGACTTGAAACTGAAAGTGAAGCCTGTGTTGAGAATGATATTCTAGAATAAGAAAAGGATAAAGTAATAAAGCTTAGAAACTCATGATTATTTCTAGATATACCAGGATTTTAGGAGCCCATAATGTTGGGAGGATGGAGTCAAGGGCACAAAATGTCATCAAATGCTTTTATTTGAAATAAGATTAATCTTCTATCCTGAATGAAAATAGAGGCAAATGGCAGCCGTCCAGTGTGGGCTTTGTAAATCACATTATCAGGGCTTGCTTAAAGCATTCACCTAGTATTCTATATGGAGGTGGTTGGTGGGACCGCCATATGCCGGCTTGGGCCTGAGCCAGGGAAGCACACAGGAAAGATTTTGCATTCCACCCATCCACTCCTGCCTGGCGAATTGCACTTTTTGTATGTGGTGTAAGTGGCCAAGTTATTTGTACACAATGGGAAGCTGAAATTTCATTTCCACATGAAATTAGTGAATAATGGCTTTCAAGACTCACTGAATAAGCATGCTCAAGACACAGTCAGCATTTTAAGTCTGTCTACAGGACGCCAGCCATTTGGATGGAAAATAAATTAGTTATGCAGCTACTTTGGGGGTGTCAGAGGTGAGGCATGGGGAGGGCAAAGAGTATGGATGCTGTATTGGAGCTTTTGTTTTTTACCAGGATTTGGTGTGGTCAAGGTTTGTCACCTCTGTTTTTTCCACATCACTTTTGTACTGGCCTGAGCCATGAATGCATATGACTTAAAGCCCAATTGTACTGTATTATCTACTGTATATCTGTTTAATGTTTTTATCTTATTATTTTATTGGTTTCTATCTTTTCAAAATATACCTACACCTTCAATTTTGATTTTAGGCTCCAAAGAATAGATATTCTATCTGCGTGGCTAATTGCATGACTATAGAATACGCAGCTCCGGAATTAACACTTTCGGATGATGATGAAATTTATATTTTCCCCAACTTGTGATAAGATCTCTTTTTCTGTTAATGTAAAGATTAGTTGTTAAAATCTGATTTGAGAAAAGTGGATCTCATTTTTGGTAGAGCGTGATTTTTTTTTTTTTAACCTGAGTGAAGGCAGATGCTCAACAGACTGAGCCACCCAGGCACCCTGTAGAGCATGATTTGAAAAAATAAGGCCAGAGTTATTTATTTTTAGATAGTAAGATATTGGTAATTCATCTATATATAATAATTTAAGGGCAATGCATGGGAACCAAAATGAGAGAAGCAGATGGAAACATCCCCTAGGTGAGTGTGAACATTTGTTCTAAAAAATGGAACAAGTACCAGCAAGGCATATAATCATTTTCTTTCAATTACACCTGATTTTGATCTAAAAAAAAAAAAAATTGGCAAAGCATTGTTTCAGTTTTATTTACCTCATTTTGATTTCCTTCAAAAACAGTTTGGAATTTAGTACATGAACAGGGTATAAATGAAAAGTGGTGGGGTTTGAAGGAAATCAGCTAATGGACTATACAATAAATTCCATGGCTTGAGAATTTTTGTGGGTTGGAGATACTGGAATCTAGCTGGTACAATTAGACACTCCCAATTTCCTATCATCTAGTTTGCAATAGAAAAAGTTAAGAGTATATAGGAAGAAATGAGTATATAAGAAGAAATGAAGTTTCAGTAGATTTCTTTACTTTCAAGAAGAGAAATATTTGTTTCATGCTTCTGTAAATTTGTTGATACATGTACTGCTCTGAATAAATGGGCCATCAGCTGGAGTTTCACCATCCTTTGCAATCTGAGCTACACTGAAAATGCATTAGTTATAATGGGATTTGGCTTGTAACTTTATAGTGTGAGCTATATCATTAATTAATTTTGAGGCAGCTGCTCATTAAAAAATCTTTCTGGTAAACATAGTAAGGGAACATATTTTGGAAGATCCAGCACATGATGTATTAAATGGATTTTGATAAGTGCATTTGGCTGATTGGATTGTCAGGTATGAAAAATCATATTTATGGGCATGATTGACTATAAAATGACATTTTAAAACTAGTTTTTATATTATGGATTTTACATCTAACACAAGGACCTGATAAGGAAATTGAGGATGGTTATTAGCCTGGAATAGAAGATAAATTACAAGTTAATACATAGACTGATAGAACTGAAAGGAGACTTACAGACCCTCTTTCATCCATTCCTCTTGCTTTGTCAGGAAAAAAGTGAGACCAGAGAGGCTGTGATTGATCTGGAACCATATAGTTGGGTGGGGAAAGAACTGGAAGCTGGAGCTCAATCTCTGACACCTGAAATGCTGTCTCAGCTCTACAGGTCATCAAACATGTCCTCATGGAACCCAGCCTAGGGAAGAAAGAGAGAGGTGAGAAGTGACCATAGAGCTGATTTATTTGGAAATAAGAGTGTTTTGCTTTTGAGGACACTCAGCTGGGCTGCTGAGAGATTTTGGAGTCTTTTCTGGAAGGTGTTTAAAGAAAGGTTAGACAAGTGTAAGTACTGGATGATAGAGATACTAACCAGATGGAAGGACAAGATTTCTTTAGCTGCCTTCCCAGAGCTATGGTTTCCAGATTGCTCCCTGTGTTCTAGTTTTTCCAACCAATCTGATGCTTTCTGTGAAATTAGGCATGGAATTCAGCCTCCTTGAGACCTATTCTAAAATCACGTTTCCATGTTCCCATGGGATGCTAGGACCTGCAGACGTGCTTCTACATCTCTGTTCTCAGCCTTGAGAAAAGGTACACTCACAATCACAATCTTGTGATAGAATGCTGGAAATCATTTAGGTTTTAGTTTTTTGACGTCTGTTTTCTCTTTGTTACACTCAGTATTTTATTTTTGTTTCTTTGGGTGCTGTGTTGTTTGGCTTTGTATTTGGAGTCATGGCGCTGTCCTCTGCCTACATTTGGATGAGTTAAGATGGTCAGTTTCTCTCATAGATGTCATATGCCTGCTTGGGTATCCACCTCTTAGATTGATACTGGCAGAAGTCTGCTCAAATAAATGTTGTCCTCTCTGTTGACTCATTTGATCACATACACACAGGAAGAGAAGAGAGACAGGAAAGATGTGTTGGAAACATGTTAGAATTGATGATATGGTGAGAATTTGCATCTTATTGTTTACCAAAAAGTGATGCACACAATTCTATGTAATAGAGAGGGTAGGCTTGGCTGTGATAACAAATACATTCTCTACATACAGTGGTTTAGCTAATAAATCTATTTTCTGTTTGTATAGTAGAGCTACGTATATATTCAAATTTAGTGGGAGAAACTTTCCTCCATGCAGCTGCTTAAGAAACCAGGCTAATTGAAGCTGTACTATGTTCACACTGTGGTTTCCAAGATTTCTCTAGGTTCCCCTCCATCCCAGTATGCCAAAAACGGAAACTGCTTGGAACCATCTGAAAAAGGTTACTATGGGTCAAATCTATGGGTAGCACAAATCACTGCACTCAGAGTTCATTGACTGGAATCACAACTGCAAAGGAGGCAAGGAAATGTAGTTTATCTCTGTGCCTAGAAGAAGAAGAAATGGATTTGGGTGAATAGTAGTCATACATATACACACATATATGTGTGTATCATATATAGTTTAGTATTAGTGGTACATATACACAGATACAGTGTCACATGCACATAAATAGTGTTGTATGTACATAAAGACTAATATAAATATTGGTGTTATATATACCTAAATATGTAAAGTGCTATATATGTAACTATTCACAAATATGTAATAAATACATAACATATATAAATATATGTATATATGTGAATATATACAAAAATACATTAAGCTATATATACATAAACCATAAAAATACATAAATAGCTTTGCTTTAAATCTATTTGGGAGTGAATTAGTGTTATTTGAAAGTTATATCAATGCAATTTATGCAATTTACATTTAAATTGTTGAACTTTTTTGCCTTCTTTTTCCACTCATTATTTGATGTCCTGATCAAATTCTTTGCCATGTGCCTTATATCCAAAATTCTTATAGATGTCCGAGCCTTTGCCTTCTTTTTGGTTCCCATTGGCATCTCCCTAGTGCCTAGAGTAGGGACCCTTACTAATGGGCACAAAGGAAAGAAGCCTGATGAGGAACCGACTGTTTAGGTCACTTTAAAAACAGCCCAGTTAGTCAGGGTGGGCAGAGAGGTGCCTCAGGCTCAGCAGCAAGACCTCCTCCGCTCTTGGCTCTTGACAGTTAGTGTGCAGGGACCTGAGTTCTTTCAACAAATCCTGTTTCTTTTTAGCAGCCTCAAGCACATAAACTGTTCAGATCCTAAGCCTGGGAAAGGATATAAAATCACAGACATATTATATTAAAAACAGAGAGAGGAGAAAGGGATAAAATAGGTGCTAATAAAATTTAAGTGTCATTTTTCTATTTTTTAAAGGTTTTATTTATTTATTTGAGGGAGAGAGAGAGAGAGAAATCAGGAGGAGCTGCAGAGGGAGAGGGAGAAGCAGACTCCCTGCTGAGCAGGGAGCCCAACTTGGGGCTCGATCTGAGGACCCCAGGATCATGACCTGAGCTGAAGGCAGATGCTTAACCAACTGAGCCACCCAGGAGCCCCTAAAGTGTCATTTTTCATAGGGAGACTAAAGTGAGTAAACTTCCTATCTTTTGACTAAGTCAACTAACTTCAAGGTAACGGAAATTGAATTCTTTCCTGCAGGAGAGTACATGACAAGTTTTTGTTGGCAAGGGTATTGGTGCTTTCTTCCATGGTATCTGCCCACCAGCAGCACCATGGGCAGGATCCGAAGCCTTCATCCTCTGGTTTAGTAACTTCGTTACTTAGCTGTGGTTTGGATGGCAAAAGTGACCTAAGAGTGAGAGGGGAGAGGTCCAAACTGGTATGCTTTAGTGAGGTCTCCCTCCTGCCACTATGGAAATGTTGTGTTATTTTTCTGGTATTTCCATTCACTAGACCTGAGCTGATAAAGTGGCCCCTGGAGAAGGCTTACTTTAATGTGGACACGTGGCACCTTTTTAAAGGTTCTTGTCAAAGTACCAGCCTCAGCCCAGTAGCAGTTTTCTTTCTTTGCACTTGTATCTTCAGTTGTATTTATCACCTTGCAATTCATTTGTTGACAAGTCTGTCTCACCTACTTGCTTGTGAGCTTCAGCAAAGCTGTTCTGCGTGTGCTATGTTCTCTGGGGAATATCTGATGGCTGGCCCAGAGCGGGACTCAATAAATTTGTGGGGAATTAATGCATATTGATTGAATAAATAAGTTATATGTAAATAGATGCTTTCATAATCTTGACTTTTTTTTTCCAATTCTTAATACTGTGTTTTAAAAGTTTAGCCTCCTTTAATGTAATTTTATTATTCCTTTATCCATCTAATTTGGTTAAAATACCTGCCTGACTCTTGATTCTGAATTAGTGAAATCTCAATTAAAGTGGTCTTATCTCTACTGAGAAAGAGTTTCTTGGTTACACTTTTATACACACACATACACACACACACACCTACCAGTGTTTTGGAATATCATAATTTGTCAAAATTAATCAGGTGCAACTTTTTTTTTTTTTCTAAGCGATACACTAATGTTTTCTGAGTAAATTCTCTAGTTTCATCAAGTAGGAGTATTTCTCAGTGGTGAGTTTCTGCTCTTACATGTGCTGTATGTTCAAACCCTGTGTTTGTTACTATCAGAACAGCTTTGTAATTGAAACCTGTATAGGCAATAAACTTGTCACTGATATGCTCACGTTTGAATTGCCATTTTAATTGGATTTGTTTGAAGGGTTTATACATGAGACCATGATTTTCTAATTAGCAGAGTTGATAGCATATTTTCTGACAACATTATCCCAATCTAGACCTCAGATGCCTTTGACTTATTATAAATATCTTCATATTTCCCTCTTCTAATGTGTTGCGTTCAGTGATACATTAAAATACAATTTCATTTTTTATATTCTCTTCAGTGAAATATAGTGAATCTGAATTTGCTAGTTTCAATTGTGTTGTTTGCAGACACCTAAGATGATTGTTTTGTTTTTCGGTAGATAAAATTCCTTGAGTGCCTACCTGTGCTGGTCACTTCACTAGATTATTCCCTAGACCCTACATTAGGTCTGGGAAAAGACCTAAAGACAATTGGTGGAGCAAGTACAGTTTATTCTCCTCACTCGTAGTAGTTATGTTCTATAAAGTTGCCGCAGACACTGAATTATCGAATGTTGAAGTGCTGCTCCTAGAAGAATTACACAGTTAGGTGCCTATGAACCTCTGATCATAACATTTTGATCAATGGAGTAATACATAACTTCATATGTGTTCTTTGTGTGTTTCTGTGTAAAGACCCTTATGTAATATATATTGTTGATTAACATTGAACTCACGGTCGACTGCACTGTAACTAATACTGGAATGAAGCTAATCTAACACATGTATTTTATCTGTAAGACACATCAAAGTCTATTTGTACTTAGGAACTATAAATAGCATTTCCTCACTACATTTGGGGGCCATTTCAAAAAGCAAAATACCAACAAAAAACCCAAAAGCACAAAAAATATGGCACTAAATAAATAATGAAAATGACACTTGTTTACTATTACGAAAGCTGCGGAGTGTCACGTTGTTCAACCTCCCCTGGGAACGTGCAGGTTGGTGATTCAGATTTTTTGTTGGTCTGTTCATTTCTGCAAATGATCGTGAAATGCTGCAAGTATTGATTTGGGGGCTGCAAATAAATTTTATTGAGTAGGCAAATTTGCAGATGTGTAATGTGTAAATAATGAGGAATGAATACATTGTTACCCAAGTTTGAAGATAAGGAATCTGGGACTCAGATGTTAAGTAATTTCAGTGCAGCAAGCATCTACCGAGGGCTAATGGGGACTGAGCACCACACTGAGTAAGGCATAGTCCATCTCTCTAGATGTATGTCTATACTCATATAATTGTTCACTTAATTAATTGCATATTTTATCTAAATATGTTTATCCCTTAGTTTTTCCATTAATATATTCAGTTCTTCTAAAAAGCAAAGCCAATCTTTAAAACATTAGATATTTTAAAAGTAAAATTTAGGAGCACCTGGGTGGCTCAGTCAGTTAAGCTTCTGCATTAAGCCCAGGTCATGATCTCAGGGTCCTGGGATAGAGCCCCGCAGCAGGCTCCCTGCTCAGCGGGGAGTCTGCTTCTCCCTCTGCCCCTCGCCCTGCACTCATGCTCTCTCTCTCTCTTGCTCTCTCTCTCAAATAAATAAAATCTTTAACAAAAAGTTATATTAAAAGTAAAATTTGATCTCAAGCCTTCTGTTGCCTCTCTCTCTGAAATTAGAATGAATCCATAGAGTTGAGCTCATTCATTCACTCTGAGCTCAAGAGCTGAGAGTCAAAAGTAGAAGGTAAGTCAACAAAACTACAAGCTATCTTAAATTTTGTTCCTAACAGACTTCTCCAGATATGAGCAATGTGTAAAAGAATACACAATGGTCAGTACCAGAATTAATGTTCCTAAAGCTAGCCCATTCTTCATGGATTTATCAGTGTTGTAGAGATCTAAACCTGCCATTTTTCAAAACAGACATATCAGAGTCCGGAAAACTAATGGTGTCACAGTTTGAACAGAATAATAGTGAACTCATACTTTTAATTTAAAGACTATGATTTTTTTTGAGAAGTAAACTTAAAAGCACCTAGGTGTGTGTTCAAATCAACCTTGTTGCAGATTTGTCTCATTCTATGTGAATGCCTTGAAATTCTGCCACATTCTTCAATTTATCTAGCTGTTTGCCATCATACGTGGCAGAAATTGTTCTCTTCTTGAACCGTACATCTTCAGCTGACCGCCAGCCTTGAAATCCCTTCATAGGACCCTGCCTTTCATGACATTCTGGACTTCTAAATCTGGACTTTTGCCCATAGCCTGTCAGAATGTGCTTCTCTGAGCTGCATGCCTGAATTTCGTACTCTGAGCCCTCATGATGAGTGCTACATACCTTGGGGTGTGGGTCTGCTCAGAGGTCCTGGTCTTGTGTGGCCCTCCCTGCCATAGACCTTGCTGGGGAATCATTGCCGGAATCATCCTTAGTTTGATCGTGGTTTCAAAGGCAGAGTACAAGCCATTCATAGCCAGCAACTACTCAAGTACCACAGAAATCTGCTCTGTAGGTGTGTGGTTAGAAGGAATGTTGTACAGTGGTTTAAAGTGTAGAGTGTTCATTTAGAAGGTGTGATTACTAATCTGTAAAAAGGAGAGATTTGGAGAGATTTGTGTGGATTCAGTAAGAATACATGTAGGATCATAGAGAACAATAGGTGCCACATATGAATGGCTCAGTAAGTACTAGCTAATTGTGTTGTGTGTTTTTTTTATTCTTTCTCACCTCTAGCAGATGATCAATGTAGGCTTTGAAATAACTGATCAGATTGCACTTGGTGGGTAAAATTGTTGATATTTAAATATAGTTATGTGTACATATTGTGTATGTAAAGTTATGAAATAGGAAACACCCATAGTCAACAGATTGTTTATAAAATTGGACTTGTAAAACTATTCACTCTATTTTGATTTTTTTTATTTCAATATAATGTGCTGTATCAGTAAAATAATATTAATATGAGGATGCTGGCCAGAATATGAAAATAACTTCACATACACAGTTGAACATTCTGTTTATACTTGCAAGAAACAGGCATTGGTAAGATTATGGACCCAAAGCAGTTATTTTGCAAGTTGTAGCTTTTGGAGGGCAGGAGCCATTGTGTATATGTGTACTGTTCAAAATCCTGTGTCTTCCATATTGACTTACATGGAATAGATCAATGAATATAATGTTGAATGAAGAATTACAAGTTGTATTCTCAGCCTTCCCTCTGTTTCTTTCTAAACTTTCTTCTTTTCTTTTTTCCCTCCCCTGACCGTATACTGACATTGCTGATTTTTACAGCACTGCAGGTTTTCCCAGTGAGCAACAGTGATCCATTCTTGGATTCACATAACAGAAAAGCTGGTTGGCTGAATAGATTCAGTGTGGCTCCTTCTGCAAGTGCTTATCTTGTTCCCTAGTTGCTTTGTAATTGTTATTACTTTGAAAAAAGCATTTCTTTCTCATCTGTACACTCAGATTATATAGGAAGCTTTTTCCTATTGAGGTATATTCTTATCAGGATGTTTTTCTTCTATTTTATAAATAATAGCATTATTAGACATAGGATGAAGCCTTCTTGTAGTCAGTGCCAAAGGAAACAATACAATAGGCATGTGCAGTGGGGGGTTAGCTAGATGGAGCAGCTATCTTGTTTTCCTTGCTTGCCTTTAATCAATGCATGCATTCTCTTAAAACTTTCTTATCCATCTTTTGTGGGCACTGTTTGTGAATTTCCTTCCTTTCTTCCTTTTCTTTTTGTGACAGTGTTTCTGTTTCTTTAATTTATCAAGGTGTCACATACAGCAGTCTTATTGTATTGTACTAAAGACATTCCCCTTTTGCAAGAGGGTCTGTTTGTTGCTTGGTTTGCTCTTCTTTTGAGCTAACTAGGACATTGCCAGTTATTTTGCCTTTGATCCTACAACTGTGTTTCAGCTCTGGACTTTGTCTATCAGTAATTTTTTTTTTTTTTAAATGGATTGAGCCCTTCTCCAAAGCAGATATATTGTCCTCCTTTAATGGAATTCCCATCTATGACAATCTGTTTTTATTGTGACTTTCGACTATTGTAACTTTCTCGTATATGGGTGCCTACAGAATCCTTTTCTCTTTGTTTTGCTTTCTCTTTTGTCTTTTAGACATGAGAACTTAGCCAGAGAATGGAGGGGAAAAAGAAAAAGGAAAAAAAAAAAAAGCTGTTGTGATCAAGAATGTTTTTAGCTATAAATCTCAGCTGTATCATTACCCACTAAAAAAGTACATCCTTTCTTCATCTGTTTAGTTATATGAGAGATGATTTTGCGAAAAATCATGCAAAGCTTTAGGGAATGTTCTTCTTCTTGGTTTGGGGAAAATGGCTAGAATGAAAGTAAAGGGAGCAAACCCCTTAGCAATGTACACATTCTATTTGTTTTCATGTAAAATTTATTAATCTCTAGTACATTTCTTTTAGAGAAGTAAATTTAGAAATCATTAAAGTGATGAGTCCTAGAAATAACTTTGGGTTTTATTTGCCTCTAATAACAGTCAAAAGCAGCTACAGCTGCCTTCAGTATTTATTTTCTGAAGATTGATTTTGTTATTGCCTATTTCAGATTTTTTGGTTGGGTAGGATAGCCATTCTAATCATTACTGTTTCAGAGAAAATAGCTGGTGAGTTATTTATGTAGTAAGTAGCTGCCAAATAAAACATTCTGATGCAATGAATAACCTGGTCTCTGTTCTATATCTCAGTTTAGTTTAGCCATGATATTGACTCAGTCGTACCAGCCTGATTTACATGTGAGCTTAGTAAAATGGGACTAATGTTATTGTATCTTTCTCAGTAACCTCTTTGGCTTTTGTGAATAGGTCAGATTAAAACTCAGTTAAAATGCTCAGTCTCATTGTATCCAGATATAGTCATGTTTCCCATTGTTTTTTCTTTTGAACACAATCAGGCCTCGAAATAGCAGTAGCTTGGCTCCTATAGATAATGACTCTTTTCTATCTAGGTTTTGCTCTTCAACTGACTTATTTTTCTCAAAGACACGTTCAACTTCTTTGAGTCTCCATCTTCCCATCTTTAAAATGAGGGTAATGTTATCAAAGATCTCTCCTTTGGGCCCCTATTTTCATAGTCTCATTTCTAGGATGGATTAGAGGGAGACTCATAGTATCTTCCTCTTGGGCATAAGAGGTCTCAATATCTGCTTGTTAAAACATCCAGAGTGGTTAGCAGCAGTATCCCCTGAAAGCAAGTTGTGTGGAACATTAATTGGCAAGAGTTTTGCCCTAAAAATTTACACATTAGCAAATGAAAGCTAATCGAAACTCATGAAACAAAGAAACTTGTTAAAGTTACCTAATCCTCCAGCCTTAGAAACAGAGGTAACAGCTATTATTACCTCACTAAAATTGAGTTCCACAGGTGAGAAAACTGGTGTACAACTCTGTTTCCAGAAAGATAGCTGAGGAAAATGGAGGAGGAATATCTTCATGGCCAAAGAAACTGAATTTTGTAGAAGGAAAAGTGTCTGGAGACTGGGTCAGCAATACTAAAGCCCTGAACTGTCAACAAATAAATGAGATTACTGGGTTGATGAGGGAGCACTGAAGAGATGAAGTTTTCAGAAAGCCCAAAGGGCAACCAGTATGATGTGAGAACTCTGTTGAAAGGATTTGAGAACCAGAAAAGCATTTGATTGGATTAGTATTGGGGAGGTTTCCTTTGGAAGTCTTTTCTCTGTATTCTTTTCAGGTGAGTATCTGGCTCACTAATACTTCTCTCCTGCCACTTACAGATACAAATAACTGTAAGGATTAACACTTCCATGGTGCTTATCACGTGCCAGCCACTGTTCCACATACTTCATAAAACTAAGTCATTTAATTCCTGCAACAACCCTAGAAACAGCTAGGACATTGAGGCACAGAGAGCGTATGAGTCAAGAGAGATAGTT
>NW_027781516.1:0-290 GCF_054177405.1 Leptonychotes weddellii | reverse complement strand
GATCATGACCTGAGCTGAAGGCAGTCGCTTAACCAACTGAGCCACCCTGGCGCCCCTATTTCATTGATTTCTGCTCTGATCCTTATTATTTCTCTTCTGCTGCTGGGTTTAGGCATTATTTGCTGTTCTTTCTCCAGCTTCTTTAGGTGGAGGGTTAGGTTGTGTATGAGACTTTTCTTGTTTCTTTCTTTTTTTTTTTAAAGATTTTATTTATTTATTTGAAAGAGAGAAAATAAGAGAGAGAGAGAGAGCACATGAGAGGGGGGAGGGTCAGAGGGAGAAGCAGACTC
>NW_027781515.1:0-290 GCF_054177405.1 Leptonychotes weddellii | reverse complement strand
CAGAAATCATAAGCTAGGGGTGCCTGGGTGGCTCAGCCGGTTAAGCAGCTGCCTTCAGCTCAGGTCATGATACCAGGGTCCTGGGATCGAACCCCACATCGGGCTCCCTGCTCAGCTCCCTCTGCTGCTCCACCTGCTTGTGTGCACTCTCTCTCTCTCTCTGTCAAATGAATAAAATCTTAAAAAAAAAAAAAAGAAATCGTATAAACTATCCTAAATAATGTATATCACCTAAATGTCAATGTATGATTTTTGAAGATGCTATAATATCATTATACTAATTTTGGTAT
>NW_027781514.1:0-290 GCF_054177405.1 Leptonychotes weddellii | reverse complement strand
TGGGGAGTCTGTTTCTCCCTCTCCCTCTGCCTGCTGCTCCCCCAGCTTGTGCTCTCTCTCTCTCTCTGTCAAATAAATAAATAAAATCTTTAAAAAAAAATCAAAAGTGCATACAATCCTCATAAACAACTGTTAGGTACTCTGTAATTTTGTAAAATTACCTATTATGGGAATTCTTGGATTTTTTTTTTAATTAAATAAACAGTATTGCAAAAGTTTCCAATAAGCAGTCATTATCCATTTCCTCTCTTTGCCCAGAAATTATCATAATTAGTGTGAGATATTCCATA
>NW_027781513.1:0-290 GCF_054177405.1 Leptonychotes weddellii | reverse complement strand
AGGATTTTTATATGTCCATATTCAGAAAAGCTACTGATCTGTAGGTTTTTGTGTGTGTGATGTCTTTATCTAGTTTTGATATTAGGATAATACTGGTCTCATAAGATGAGTTGGGAAGTTTTCCTTTCTCTTCTATTTTTTGGAATAGTCTGTGAAGAATTGATACTTAATATTCTTCTTTAAATGTTTAGTACAGGGCGCCTGGGTGGCTCAGTTGGTTAAGCGACTGCCTTCGGCTCAGGTCATGATCCTGGAGTCCCTGGATCGAGTCCCGCATCGGGCTCCCTGCT
>NW_027781512.1:0-290 GCF_054177405.1 Leptonychotes weddellii | reverse complement strand
ATCATTATTCTGACATCTGTCATCATAAATTAGTCTGGCTTGTTTTGAAGTAATATAAATAAAGCAATGATTTGTACTATTTTGTATCTAGTTTCTCTCTCTCACTGTGGTTAAGATGCAACTATTCCATGTGTACTAGTAGGGTGGTGTTTTCCATTGCTGTGTAGAATTGTATTTTATGACTATTCCACACTTTTTTGTTTTTACCCATTCTAGGGATAGAGACATTGGAATGCATTCAATATTAGGCTATCATAAATAAATCTGTGATTATATTCTTCTACATGTTT
>NW_027781511.1:0-290 GCF_054177405.1 Leptonychotes weddellii | reverse complement strand
GGGACGGGTTGGGTTTGCTGCAGGAAGAAAGAGCCCCCAAGTCTCAGTGGCTTTAAACCAGCCGGGATGCTGGCTTACTCATGCCAGGTGTTCATTGCGGGGGGACTAGAGATTCTGCCCCAGGGCCTCCCGACTCAGTCCCGGCCGGTGGAAGGAGTGTGGCAAGTCTCACACCATCCATTAAGGCCATCACCTGACGGCGACATGGATTACCACTGTGCAGATTGAGTGAAAGCCGCAGCACCACACCTTACCCCAGGGGAATGGCAAAGGGCCTTGTGTCCAGGGGG
>NW_027781510.1:0-290 GCF_054177405.1 Leptonychotes weddellii | reverse complement strand
GAAGATTTTATTTATTTATTTGAGAGAAACGATAGAATGAGCAGGAGCTGGGGGTGGGAGGGTGGGGGCAGAGGGAGAGGGCAGGCTCTGCGCTGAGCAGGGAGCCTGATGCGGGACTCGATCCAGGGACTCCAGGATCATGACCTGAGCCGAAGGCAGTCGCTTAACCAACTGAGCCACCCAGGCGCCTTCCCCAAAAAAGCTATTTTAATTCAAATAACTATTTATTTACTTACTTTTAATTTATTATCTAATTATTTACATACAGCCATACTGTAGAGATATCGCAG
>NW_027781509.1:0-290 GCF_054177405.1 Leptonychotes weddellii | reverse complement strand
TGATCCCGCTGTCTCCCTGCCTCCCCTCCTCCCCCTGCCCCTCTTCTGTGCTCAGCCTGGCCCGGCATGGCCTCCACCGCCGTGGCCCCCGTCCCCTCCCTTCCCCCTTCTCAGTCAGTCAAAGTGCACCGCCCCAGGCCTTGTTCCGGAAGCAGCCTCGGTGTTCAGACCTTCAAGTCCCCCCCGCCCCCGGTGTGTGCACACAGGGGGTCACCGGTCAGTGGCGAGTGATGGCAGCTTGGGCCTGGGTGTCTGAGCCGCTGGGATCAGGGGCCTCGGAGACACAGCAC
>NW_027781508.1:0-290 GCF_054177405.1 Leptonychotes weddellii | reverse complement strand
TGGCTCGTTTGCTCTTCTAGGCCGACCCCTCAGACCTTCGGCGCGTCCGCAGTGAGGCTGTTCTGCTCTCTTATCGTTCGCGTGTTCACCACAAGGCACTTTGAATTTCCTCCAACAACTTTTCCTTTGCATTCTCGCCCCGGCCCACTGTTTGTTGTGTGGCCTAGCTTTTGGCCCATCTCAGCTTTCCTCACTGAGCTTAATCATTTCAGCTTTTGATTTAAAGTGAGAGACGTGTGACTCTTCCTCACTTGAACACTTAGAGGCCACTGGAGGGGTATTAGTTGGCC
>NW_027781507.1:0-290 GCF_054177405.1 Leptonychotes weddellii | reverse complement strand
CTTCTATTTCCTTTGTTCTGCCTCTGGTGAATTCTTGTGCAGCCTGCACCACTGACTTCCACCCTACCGTCGCCCCACATTTGGGGGCCCGATCCAATCAAGAGATACTATATTTAGACACCACGATTCATATACTACCAACTTGGATACACTAAAAGTTAGCTATGTCTAACAGACTTGCTAGAGTTCCAGCTGGCTGAAAAAAAACATATATTGACAATGAAAACCATCATTCAAAAAAAAAAAAAAGTCCACCTCCACCCCTTTTTTTGAGACAGAGAGTGAGGTTT
>NW_027781506.1:0-3524 GCF_054177405.1 Leptonychotes weddellii | reverse complement strand
TTGCCGATTCGGATGCCTTTTATTTCTTTTGGTTGTCTAATTGCTGTGGCTAGGACTTCTAGTACTATGTTGAATAGCAGTGGTGATAGTGGACATCCCTGCCGTGTTCCTGACCTTAGGGGGAAAGCTCTCAGTTTCTCCCCATTGAGAATGATACTCACTGTGGGTTTTTCATAGATGGCTTTTATGATATTGAGGTATGTACCCTCTATCCCTATACTCTGAAGAGTTTTGATCAAGAAAGGATGCTGTACTTTGTCAAATTTTTTTCTGCATCTATTGAGAGGATCATATGATTCTTGTTCTTTCTTTTATTAATGTATTGTATCACATCGATTGATTTGCAGATGTTGAACCAGCCTTTAAAATGAATATAGATTCATGGCAGTCCTGCACAAATACCTGATTTTATTTTGTGAATTGTACCTAAGCACTTTTCTTCAAAGTCTTTCATTCTTAGTACTATACAGTTTGTTTGTTTGTTTGTTTGTTTTGCTGGTTGATCCATCTCTTCATTCATCATTGCACTTTTCTCACTAAAATTTCTTCCTTTATTAAAAGAGATACCAGTTTCCAAATACTAGGGTGCGTATTTGTGACTGAGTGTGTATCTCAGTGTGAAAGCCTTCTACGCTGTTGTTTGTTCTTGGCATATCATCACATGTCCCTTGATAGACATTCCAAAGCTCTGTGGAAAATGTGGGTTCAGAAGTGTGTGCCACTGTATAGACCATTACAACAGCTGTTTATATAATAGAAAAATGGAAGTGCTACAAGAGCAAAATAAAACCAAATACTCAACCAACTGATGAAACCAACAAACTGTCAAGCCAAACTGTAAACCAGTTATTTTTTTTTCTTTATGGAAAAATTGCCTTAAGGCCAATTAGTTATGCAGCAGCAATGCTTGCAGCAAAGATGCTCAGGGTGAAACTCCCTAGAACCATCTGAATGGCCCATCTTATTGAAAAGCTGTGAGAAACTATGGTACACATACTACAGTATACACAGCTATCAAAGCAATGGAAAACCACTTCTCTGAACAGAAGGACCACGGAGTGATTTCCAGAGAAGGAGACAAGCAGAAGAAAATCTCATCTTTATAAAAGGATGCCGGCCAATTAATGAGGGAGGGTTGGTAGGGTTAGAAGGCCACCATTTTGAAAAGGCCAGTGAAATATTAGGCTCAGGTGATTGTATATGGAGTGATACCTTCTGAGTAAGTAAATATATGTGTATGTTTGTTAGCACCACACACACACACATACACACATTATTTTTATAGAGAGAACCTGAGAAGGATAAGCCTAAAACACCTGATAATGGTTATCTGTGTGGATAGGTGAATGGCAGTGGGACGGAGGGTATAAAAGATAATGAGCAAGAGACTTTTCTGAGTATAATTTTTTTATATAGTTTTGATTTTTGAATCATGTAAATGTTTTGCATATTCCAAAAAAATTAATTAATTAAAAATATGAAGCAAGCTAGCCCCAAGACTGAATGCAGATGGAAACATATGATCCAAGTATATATCAAATTAATAATTTTACCACCCAAAGAAAAAAATGAATTCAAGTAACTTTGAACACAGCCGTGACTATATATTCTCAGTAGTATATAGTCTAAGGATGGAAAGATCTAAAATAAAATCTTACACTTCTTTAGTAGATTTATTTTTCATAGTAATACTGGTATTTTTATTCTAAAAATTTTTATATGCAGTAAGATAAAGCAAAGAAGCCAATATATGAATGTAAATTCGGATCAAAGTTTTCACTGCAAGAGAAAAGATGCAAATACTTAGAAAAAAAAGAAAAGAAGATCTCTGAAATGTTAAATTTGAGTTGGAAATATTAGGATGATGTCATATTAATATGCTGTCATAATTTAAATATATGCAATATATAACATATATAACATATCCTAAATTCTATTCACTCAAATGAGCTAGACGCAGTGAAACTCCAGTTGCAGTGGGCATTCATGACACGAAGATCTTGATTTCTAAATGCTGTTCCCCAATAAAAAAAAAACTAAGGTTTCTTGGAGAAATGACTACTTCCAGGTCTAGGTCAGGGAAAAATCAGGTGGGCCTATAGCATGTTATGCCAGAAAGCTAGGTTATAGTCAACAAGTAATGGGATGATGTCAAAAGGACACAGGAGCCGGCTTGAAAGGGTGGCCACAGGCCAAATTTGGGACAGTTTGACCATCCAAAAGAATGATGGCAGTAATTGGTTATAACACTTTGAATGTTTTATAATTCATGCAACTTTGGTAAACTTGTAAAAACTGAAATAATTACAAAGAAATAAAGAGAAGGGGACAAGGGAAGTCTTTCTTTACAGACTAACACCAGTGAGTAAATGTAGAAGTGAGAGGAGGAGAAGATCACCTTATGCAAAACCCAGTATGAGAACTGATTGAGGTAAGAACCATCAGTGCTTATTAAGACTGAGGGCGAGGGAGTCTGGGAGTCAGAATAGTCACACAATCTTAAATTGTCACCCTGCAGATTATCTTATCATGAGGGGAAACTGAGGCTCTACAATGGAAAGATCTGGTGGTCAATGCCTCACTCATCAGAATTAGCAAAGTTGTAGTAGTGGCTCATCACCATTCTTGCCTCCTAATGCGATGCAATTAGAAGGGTTCAGATTCACCTGTGTAGCACTTACGACATCAGTGTTTAACCTGGAAACAATCAGAAATATTTCTCTAGAAGGTGAGACATTCTGCAATACAACTCGCCTGGACTCTTCAAAAACTCAGTGCTGTTTAAAAGAAAAAAAAAAAGGCAGGTAGACTGTTCTAGGTTAAAGGAGGCTAAAGAGGCAGAGCCAACACACAGCCAAACACAACAGTGTTTGAACCTGGATGCAGGGTTTTCCTTAAAAGGCATCTGGGGGACAGTTGGGTATATTGAATGGATACAGACTGCATATTAAATGACATTATAGAATCATTATTTTTCTCAGTTGTGATAATAGGATTGTGGCTACATAGGAGACACATGCCAGGGTGGTACTTAGGGATAGAAATAATGCCCGAAACTATCAAATGCTTCTGGGGAAAAACACATATAAGATGTAGATATACACAGATACTGAAAAAGAGAGTGAGAGAAAGCAAATGCTTGCAAGTGCTGGATCTGGGTGAAGAATATTCAGATGTATATTGTACTATTCTTTTGCCTTTACTGTAGACTTGAGAATTTTCAAGATAGAAAGTTGTGGGGGGAGAAAGCCATCGAGTAATACAGTAATAAAGCTGCATTTTCTCTTCTAGATGCTTATAAATTGATTTCATGTTCTTTTTATTCTTCTTTCCAGTTTTATGCTTTCCCGTATAAAAGTGAAGTCGACAAAATATGTGTACCTCCCAAACCCCTTTAAAAAATATGACCAGATGACAGGACAAGAGTTTCCTTCCCCCACTGAGTTATGGGCAGACGTAATGAGCATAAGCAGCCCCCTGCCCTGCCCCCACTCTGCGGCCCATGGCTAGCTGCCCACCCCCCC
>NW_027781505.1:0-290 GCF_054177405.1 Leptonychotes weddellii | reverse complement strand
TGCGTCTGAACGCTGTCGGAGAGGAACGAGCTCGGCCCTCGGGCAAGGAGGGACTGTGCTCTGAGGATTATCGCAATAAAGGAAGTGGGTCATTACAATAGCGAGAAGGGCGTTAGGCTGACGGGGAGACCCTCAGACCGTGAGATCTGCAGGACTCTCAAAGGCCAGATAGAAAGGGATTTTCTTTTCTTTTCTTTTTAAGATTTTATTTATTTATTTGAAAGAGAGTGCAAACTGTGAGTGAGAGCACACAAGCAGGGGGAGGGGCAGAGGCAGAGGGAGAAGCAGGT
>NW_027781504.1:0-290 GCF_054177405.1 Leptonychotes weddellii | reverse complement strand
TGCTCTTCTTTTCTTTGATCTCCTGTTGAGTTTGTAGGTGTTCAGAATGGTTTGATCCCTATCCAGCTGAATTCCTGAGAGGAGACGAAATCCAGGTCTCCTACTCCTCCGCCATCTTGCTCCGCCCCCTTTTCTATCATACTTTTGGATTTTTAAAATCAAACTGACTTTGTTGAAATCACAGTGTTTCTCAGGGAAAGATTCTGGTCCACTTACTAAAATGTCTATAGGTAGAAGAAAGAAATAAGTAGAAGAAAAAGCCCCAGTGGATCTGTCCTAGAATCTATGAG
>NW_027781503.1:0-290 GCF_054177405.1 Leptonychotes weddellii | reverse complement strand
TAAGATTATTTTCTGGCTATCATCTATCTATCTCTTAGTGACTCTCAAGCATTTTGACATGAAAATCTGCCCCAATACTTCCTTTAAAAGAACTGTGATGTTTTCATTTTAATATTATGAAAGGGACTAAGATGCTGGTTTATAATTTGAAGAGCACTAGGCAGTATATAATCTCTTTTCTAATTGTACAAAACAAAGGAAATAAACAAGTACTTATTAGAATAGCAATAAAATCAGAGGCAGGCTCCAGCATCTGGGCTATTTTATTAATAGGGGCACTCATTTTAAGG
>NW_027781502.1:0-290 GCF_054177405.1 Leptonychotes weddellii | reverse complement strand
CACATGAATTTTTAAAATTCCATGTTTTATAAATACGGTAAAAAGAAAAGTTGAAAAAAAAAAAACAGAAAATAGGGATTGACTATTTACGGTTTGCTAACAACTAACAAATGTGTATTAGTTTAAATTAAGTTTTGCTCTTCTTCTGCCAAGATCATATCCTTAAAGATTCCTAAGGTAGAAAATGTGACTGAGTTTAAGTAAGAATTTAATTAGGGTGCCAAGGTCAGGAGTGTACCTAGAAAATCTTTATAAACTCCTTAATGTTAACTAAAACAAAGCAATAGATT
>NW_027781501.1:0-290 GCF_054177405.1 Leptonychotes weddellii | reverse complement strand
GTCATGACCCCAGGGTCCTGGGATCAAGCCCCGCATCAGGCTCCCTGGTCTGAGGGAAGCCTATTTCTCTCTCTCCCACTTCCCCTGCTTGTGTTCCCTCTCTCGCTGTCTCTCTCTGTCAAGTGAATGAATACAATCTTTAAAAAAATATTCTTTAATAGAGTTCTATAATTAAGTAGTAAAATGTTTTCTTACCAAATTACTGTTATGCTTAAAGAATTCTAGGAAAGTACTTAGTGTCCTTTGGTTGTTTCCCTGCTAGATGTTGAGTGAAGGCTGTATGTGGAATT
>NW_027781500.1:0-290 GCF_054177405.1 Leptonychotes weddellii | reverse complement strand
ATGTTGCCATCTATTTGGCTCTTCTTTTGCCACCTAGTCTCTCCCCAGTACCTCCCATTATTCTCCATGTCTCTGTCTTTGCAGAATCTGTTGTTTTCATTTTCAGTTTTTTTCATTGTGTACTCCACCATGATATCTCTTTAATGCCTTCACCTGGTTCATCTATAAAGGTGTATCTTAACCTAAACTTAAAAAAAAAATAGGCAAACTATTTCAAAACCTCATGAGGCTAACCTTCAAAACAATCCATATTCTATATACGTAGGCAACTACAGTTTTCAGTACGGGCT
>NW_027781499.1:0-290 GCF_054177405.1 Leptonychotes weddellii | reverse complement strand
GCGAGAAGGAGGCTCTCGGGCCCAGGCCGCGGACGCCAGAGTCGCTGCTCTCTGCGCCGCATGGCAAAGCAGCTTCTGCCCCGGCACCGATGCCAGGACTCCGGCCCGGCCCTCGGCCCCGGCGTGTCTGCTGGGCTCCGGGCCATCCGAGGCCAGCCAGGGCAGGTGGGCGGGGGCCCCGAGACGGGCCGCAGTCAGTGAGGGCCGTGCAGGCGGCCTCGGTCTCCCCGGTGCCCAGGCCATGCAGCCCCTCCCGATCAGGGGCGGCCGCAGAGGTCATGAGGAGCACT
>NW_027781498.1:0-290 GCF_054177405.1 Leptonychotes weddellii | reverse complement strand
GAAGAGTTTAATTCAACTACTGAAATTAAGTTGGTATCAATGCAAATTAGATTGTGATAAATTAGGATACTAAATGTGATCCCCATGGTAACAACAAAATATCTAAAGATTGTACACAAAAGGAGATGAGATGGGAGTCAAAATGATTCATTTTAAAAAAATCAACTACATGCAAAAGAAGACAATATGGGAAGAAATACGGGACAAAAGCCTATAAAACATACAGAAAACAAACAGGCAAATGGCAGAAGTAAGTCTTTCCTTATCAGCAATTACTTTGAATGTTAATG
>NW_027781497.1:0-290 GCF_054177405.1 Leptonychotes weddellii | reverse complement strand
ATCATTATTCTGACATCTGTCATCATAAATTAGTCTGGCTTGTTTTGAAGTAATATAAATAAAGCAATGATTTGTACTATTTTGTATCTAATTTCTCTCTCTCACTGTGGTTAAGATGCAACTATTCCATGTGTACTAGTAGGGTGGTGTTTTCCATTGCTGTGTAGAATTGTATTTTATGACTATTCCACACTTTTTTGTTTTTACCCATTCTAGGGATAGAGACATTGGAATGCATTCAATATTAGGCTATCATAAATAAATCTGTGATTATATTCTTCTACATGTTT
>NW_027781496.1:0-290 GCF_054177405.1 Leptonychotes weddellii | reverse complement strand
TGTTTTGAATATTTTGGTCTTTAGGTTTAATGGACTAACAAAGTCTATGAAGAAAGGGACAAAAAGAAGGGGTGTGTTAGCAAAAAGGTAGAAAGCTATGGAGACACAGGAGGAAAGGAGTGGCCATTCCCTTGACTTTGGACAGGAGGAGAGACCTATGGCTGTCCTGAGAAGCTTGACCCTAGGGAAGCTTGGGCCAGCACCCTGAAGAGGTGGCCAGGCTTCAGGGGGTAGACTCCCATAGTCTAAGTCAGGAGGAAGGGGTTCTCAGGCAGTATACAGCTTTCCCA
>NW_027781495.1:0-3524 GCF_054177405.1 Leptonychotes weddellii | reverse complement strand
GAGGAGCCTGCTTCTCCCTCTGACCCTCCCCCCTCTCATGTACTCTCTCTCATTCTCGCTCTCTCAAATAAATAAATAAATCTTTAAAAAAAAAATTCATTAGTGTTTGCTTTTTATTCTGTCTTCAGAGGCTCTTATTTTAGTAATGAATTACATGAAATCAACAAGCAGTGTATTCTTTTCATTTTTTAGTATAGGGATTTCCTCTTTAACACATTTTTATTAACTTACATTGATCCTGTCACAAAGACTTTTATTAAACAAAACTTCCAGCACTCACAGATCCGATTTCTTTCTGAGTGTGACATGTATACCAGTCCCATTTTGACCCACCTTCTTATTCTCAAGCATTATTTTTTGCTCAGCTCTACTTCGATTATTGTATTTTACCACTCGCCAACTTAGGTTGTCATATTGAAGGAATAGTTTAAATGTCACATTTAAACTGACAAAGTTGGCAAGCCCAGAAAGAAACGATAGTGCTAAGAGCAGACCGATGTCTGCTCTGGGTGAGCTTTTCTCTTCAGAGATAAATAAAATAGACACCGACCCCAAGTTGCCAGAGTTTGACACGGGGTGGGCCAAGATCTGTCAGGAGAGAACGAAATAAATTTATAGGAGTCAAAAAGTGAACTTTGGACATGGGACACACACTTTGTTTTGACATGAAGTGTTTGCCTGGAAGGCCTGCTTGGAGCCCCTTCAGATTGGATCTGGCACTCTTTCTAAGTAGGAAGATTGGGCTGTGAGCAATTAGGTTAACACACCGAATCATTCATCTTTGGTGAACGGCGTACGTTCAGCTAATCACATGTATTATGTTTGTGATTTACTGAGCATTTTTAAAAGACCTTTGCAGCTTTTAAGAGGCAGCGTCATCTTTCAAAACAGTTACACTTCATGTGGGCTGTCTTAAGCTCCAGACCAGCCCGCAGCTGTATCTCTTTTCCCACCAGCAAAAGCGAATGCCTCCTCTCTCCCTGAAGCCTCCTTTCCTGGGCTTCTCAACATCTACAGTCATTCTCTCCCACAGAACATATATGGGAGATGCATATTTCTGAGACATGGGGAAGCATTTCTTAAGGCAATTAAATGTTATGAATATGGTTCCTACTCCTTGATATCATGTATTCTGAAACAGAACAGCAAATATATAATTTCAGAGATACAAAAGAGAACTGCTATCAAAAGCGTACACATTAATAAGTAATGTTCATGTAGCATTCTATGTGATTTTATATTTGAGATATTTTGCCTAAATTTTTTTTTAAGTGAAAGCCTGTCAAAGAATAACCAAAGTTACATTTGGAAAATCTTATGGAAATTCCATTATTCACTTTCTTCATTCAGATGATGCTCTATTTCTCAAACCCTGTCTAGTACAAAGGGCTTTTAGAGTTTGCCATGGGTGGTCTGTTCAATGAATCCCATTTCAGTTGATTAAATCTTCAGGCAGCTCACTCTGTCTACTTGAAACACAGGTGTTTTATCTTCATTTTCCATCCCCGTCATAAAAATTTTTCACCTCTGAATATTCTTTTCATGCAGGTGCATACTCTTGGAAATGATACAAAGAAAAATGAGAGTGGTATAAATCATGAACACATCAAGATATACAGAAAAGATATGAACACACCAAAAAGTTAAAGATAAAATAATAATAAAGGAATGCCAATAAATGGAGCAGACAAAAACCAGCCTTAAGGAGGGAGACAAGAAGGCAATTCATCCAACAAATAAATGAATGACTCAGGATCTTAGAGAGTCGGTTGAATGATTAAACTAAGAAGTGTGAGCACACAGGAAAAAGAAAGCTGTGAGGGGGAGATCATCTAAGGTAGGTAGAGGGAAACCATACATACAGGTCTACTGTGGTATACTTATCATGCTTGGGGCAATTCATTTTAATTCTATTGTATTACTGTATCAGGCACTGGAGATCTAAAATTGAAGAGATGTGATTGGTGCTATCATGGAATTGATGGTCTAGTGGAGAGGTCTGCTGGGTTTAGACACGTCCTTAAATCAGATTTCCAAAAGAAAGTTTTATCTGTTCCCCTTGTTCACCCATTGAAGAAATATTTCCTAAATGTTTACTTTGTGTCTGATATTCACAGAAGCACTAAAGTGAGGAAAAAGATTGTGTGCTTCTCTTCAGGGCCTTCTATTCTGATGGGGTTGGGGTAGACAGTCAACACACCATTGAATAGTTTGTCACGTTGGACAAATTCTGCAGTGAAACTAAAGTAGGATAAATGTGTGAGGAGAGCAAGGAAGCTATCTTACGTGGGAAAGTAAAAAAAAAAAAAAAAAGGGGGCTCACTAATGAGATGCTCCAGCAGGTCCCTGAGCAAAGTGAAGGAAAAGTCATGTGGCTCTCTGAGGAAAGGGCAGCAAAAGCTAAGTTAGGAACGTGTTTGTTCGGGAACAACAAGGAGGCAGCCTATTTACAGAAGTAACAAGGAGCAAAGTAGTAGGGGATGGCTGAGAGAGAAGGGATGGGAAGGGGGTCAAGCCACCAAATCCTATTAGGTAGCACAGCTTGGGGGAGCCAGACCTAGGGTGAAATCCTGCCACTGCTGTTTACCAGCTGGGTGGCCATCTTGGACCAGTTGCTTACATTCTTTGAACCTCTGTTCCCTTACCTGTACAAAGTGGAGGTAACTAAGAGCTTTCTCATGGTTACTATGAAAATTAAATAATGCATTTTGCTCTGCAACACTTAGAATTACTCCTACTGAGAGTAAACCCTGTACAAATGAAAGTATTCGTCATTAATGCATTAACTAGTTGGCCACGAATTTCTGTCATTGTCCCCAGCTATATGTCCCTGTCATCTCTCAGGCTGGATTATGTAAAACGGCTTTCTCCCCAGTTCAGTTCATTTTCCACCAAGTCATCAGATCTCCTTTGCTTAAACACTGCTATCATCATCATGTCATTGATGGCTCCTTATAAATTTGGTGCAAACATACAGTTCCAAAAGCATCGCTCATGAGTTTGCAGCTGGGACCATCTGTTCCAGTCTAGCTGGTCTATCTGTTCACTCACCCTCCAATGGGTCTCTGAGTTTGGGCAAAACTTCAGAGCCCAGGTTTTGATCAGCACATTTGAAACTGCCCTTTCCCACACCTACTTAGATCCTACCAACATTTCTAGGTTTGTTCTTTTCTCAAGAAAACCATCCAGACACTACTCATCCCATCCTCTACTTTTAAAACAACACCCTACCGTTGGATATTCTGTCATTTTCATGTTATTTGAATTCATGCTATTACAATAAGTGTGGATTTGGAATACATTGTGGTGGGTTTTTTCCTTTTAAAAGAAAGATGTCAATCTGAAAAGAAAATTTCTTACAGGGACAGAGGGGGAAGTAAGATCAGCAGTCCTGGTCAATAAAAATATATATATATATTTTTTTAGTGTTTTTTTATTTATTCTTATGTTAATCCCCATACATTACATCATTAGTTTTAGATGTAGTGTTCCATGATTGTTTGTGCATAACACCCAGTGCTCCA
>NW_027781494.1:0-290 GCF_054177405.1 Leptonychotes weddellii | reverse complement strand
CAGAAATCATAAGCTAGGGGTGCCTGGGTGGCTCAGCCGGTTAAGCAGCTGCCTTCAGCTCAGGTCATGATACCAGGGTCCTGGGATCGAGCCCCACATCGGGCTCCCTGCTCAGCTCCCTCTGCTGCTCCACCTGCTTGTGTGCACTCTCTCTCTCTCTCTGTCAAATGAATAAAATCTTAAAAAAAAAAAAAAGAAATCGTATAAACTATCCTAAATAATGTATATCACCTAAATGTCAATGTATGATTTTTGAAGATGCTATAATATCATTATACTAATTTTGGTAT
>NW_027781493.1:0-290 GCF_054177405.1 Leptonychotes weddellii | reverse complement strand
GTAGAACCCAAGGAGAAGAAAAAGTAGAACTGGAGAAAGCACCCAGAGAAGGAGATGACCTTGGTGTCAGAGAGGAAGTTGGCCAACATGCTGGGGACAGTGGAGGTGACATACCAGATCTCTAGGAAGGAGAAGTTGGCGAGGAGGATGTACATGGGAGTGTGGAGTCTCTGATCCCAGGACACAGCACAGATGATAGACCCATTGCCCATGAGGGTCAGGAGGTAGACAACAGAGAAGAGCAGAAAGAGGAGGATCTGCCCTTCCCTGGGGCAAGGGAAGCCCAGGAG
>NW_027781492.1:0-290 GCF_054177405.1 Leptonychotes weddellii | reverse complement strand
GTCATGACCCCAGGGTCCTGGGATCAAGCCCCGCATCAGGCTCCCTGGTCTGAGGGAAGCCTATTTCTCTCTCTCCCACTTCCCCTGCTTATGTTCCCTCTCTCGCTGTCTCTCTCTGTCAAGTGAATGAATACAATCTTTAAAAAAATATTCTTTAATAGAGTTCTATAATTAAGTAGTAAAATGTTTTCTTACCAAATTACTGTTATGCTTAAAGAATTCTAGGAAAGTACTTAGTGTCCTTTGGTTGTTTCCCTGCTAGATGTTGAGTGAAGGCTGTATGTGGAATT
>NW_027781491.1:0-290 GCF_054177405.1 Leptonychotes weddellii | reverse complement strand
TGCGCGGTGAGCGCGGCGCTCTGGGAGCTCAGGGTGGAGTTCTCCACCTGCCGAGAGGGAGAAGGGGCTGCCTCACAGACCCAGCGTCCCAACGCGCGACAACCGCGCCAACACCAGAGGGGACGCCAAGACCCTGGGGACCCTCGGGGCAGGCAACACCCCGCCGCCAAGACAGTTCTCTCTGAACTGCAGGAACTGCTCTGGGAAGAGGCTCATCAGACTGTCACACGGGCTCTGTCCTGCACCCCTCCCCAAAGGTGACCTTTTGGGGCAAATTATGTCCTTTCTCG
>NW_027781490.1:0-290 GCF_054177405.1 Leptonychotes weddellii | reverse complement strand
CACATGAATTTTTAAAATTCCATGTTTTATAAATACGGTAAAAAGAAAAGTTGAAAAAAAAAAAACAGAAAATAGGGATTGACTATTTACAGTTTGCTAACAACTAACAAATGTGTATTAGTTTAAATTAAGTTTTGCTCTTCTTCTGCCAAGATCATATCCTTAAAGATTCCTAAGGTAGAAAATGTGACTGAGTTTAAGTAAGAATTTAATTAGGGTGCCAAGGTCAGGAGTGTACCTAGAAAATCTTTATAAACTCCTTAATGTTAACTAAAACAAAGCAATAGATT
>NW_027781489.1:0-290 GCF_054177405.1 Leptonychotes weddellii | reverse complement strand
GAGTGTGTCTCCATGCCTTTGCTCATGGCTATATCTTCTGTCAGGACTGCCCTTTCCCATCTTAACAACCTAACTCCAATTAACTCTTCAAAATTCACCTGGGGCATCACCTTATTTGGCAGGCTTTCCCTACTGCGAACTCTTCTGTTCCTCTCCCAGCCAGCCACGCCTGTCCCTGCGCTTGCACGCTGTATTATTCATGCCCCTATTGTAGCATTTAGACCTGCCTACTTATTAGACTGTGGGATTTGGGGAGGCAGGCACCAGGTTTAGTTCATTTTTATCCCCAG
>NW_027781488.1:0-290 GCF_054177405.1 Leptonychotes weddellii | reverse complement strand
GTGCTCTTCCAGAAGCCCCTGGATTTACAGTGTGGATGGAGGGTCCCGGGGGTCTCCAGGTGAGGTCAGGTTTGGACCAGACTTAGGGGATCCCTGAGCGCTGGGATGGACGGTCCAGCCAGCCTGGTGATGTGGGCACGTTCAAAATCAGGGATGGTCTCCCTTCTGTGCCCAGGGCAGGGCCATGGCTGGGACTCCCGGAATGGGTTTTTTTTTTTATTATTATATCATGTTAATCACCATACATTACATCATTAGTTTTAGATGTAGTGTTCCATGATTCATTGTTT
>NW_027781487.1:0-290 GCF_054177405.1 Leptonychotes weddellii | reverse complement strand
GTCTCTCAGGGTCCGCATTCCTTCTCCCTGAGTGGAGAGAGAAGCACATGCATGTGGTGTTGTGCATTAATATAGCTGGCCATGTGCCCAGTATGACCATGAGCTCTTTGGAAGAAAGGATTGTCTTTGATCCAGTTCTGAATCACTAGTGCTTGGGATTTGCCCATCACCCAGAGAATCTTTATTGCCTTACATTGATCTGAAAGCTTTTAAAATCCCTGGGTGCTTTCATTTCGGGGCATGTTAAATAGGACCAGGGCCGCATTTATCCTATTCCCTGCAGGGCTGTT
>NW_027781486.1:0-290 GCF_054177405.1 Leptonychotes weddellii | reverse complement strand
TCCCTCGGAAAAGAATGAATGTCTTCTGTGCGTTTCAGGGTGAGGCCGAAGGTATCTGGTGCACCCATGTACGTCTTCTTCTCCTATAGGTGCGGGTCAGCATGAAGGGGGGCGGGAGGGAGCATGCTACCAAATGCAGCATTGGTGTTCACAGGGAAATATGGTAAGGAAGGGGTGGGGGTCAAAGAGCCATTACAAACCGGGGCGCCTGGGTGGCTCAGTCGGTTAAGGTTCTGCCTTCGGCTCAGGTCATGATCCCGGGGTCCTGGGATCGAGCCCCGCATCGGGCT
>NW_027781485.1:0-290 GCF_054177405.1 Leptonychotes weddellii | reverse complement strand
CTCTTTTAGATTTGACATATAAATAATACCATATAGTATTTGTGTTTGACTTATCTCACTTAGTTTTTTTTTTTTAATTTTTTTTTTAAGATTTTTTTATTATTTATCTGAGAGAGAGAGGGATAGAGCACAAGCAGGGGGAGCAGCAGAGAGGGAGAAGCAGGCTCCCCGCTGAGCAGGGAGCCCGATGCGGGGCTCGGTCCCAGGACCCTGGGATCATGACCTGAGCCGAAGGCAGACGCTTAACTGACTGAGCCACCCAGGCGCCCCTTATCTCACTTAGTATTAAT
>NW_027781484.1:0-3525 GCF_054177405.1 Leptonychotes weddellii | reverse complement strand
GCGGGACAGTGTGGTCTCAGGACCCTCGGGGTCACAGAAAGACCTGGGGTGCCTGAGTGCGGCAGAGCTCCCAGGGATCAGAGCGGGGAAGCCAGCTGCAGAGACGGAGCCGAGGCGCGGGCTCTCAGCTCGGGGTTGCCATAAACTGTGATCCGCGGCACAGTCAGGCCACTCCTCCTCCAGCAGGGACCCAACAAGCGGCAGATCCGGGGAGACTCCCCTTCCTCCCCCGGGAGGAGTGGCGCGGGAGCGCACCACAGGGATCTGCTGGGTTTGGAGACTCCACATGGTGTCGGGTGCCAGAGATAGAAATGCTTGGTCACAGGCCGGGTGAGCATGGAGTGCGGCCAGAGACTGGGGAGATGGGAGTGACTGACTGCTTTTCCCTGGGGCGCACTGAGAAGTGGGGCCCCCGAGTTCTCGGCTCCTCCGGGGCATAGATTGGGAGGCCGCCATTTTCACTCTCCTCCTCCAAAGCTGTAAGGAGAGCTTGCAGGGAACAAAAGCTCCCGAGAGCAAACCCGAGCAGATTACTTAGCCTGGACCAGGCAGGGGTGGGGCAATTCCGCCTCCAGCAAAAACATTTGGGAACCACGGCAACAGGCCCCTCCCCCAGAAGATCAGCAAGAACAGCCAGCCAAGACCAAGTTTACCCATCAATGAGAACGGCAGAACTCCAGCACCAGGGGAATACTGCACATAGAATTCATGGGTTTTTCTCCCTGATTCTTTAGTCTTTCAAAGTTAATTGTTTAAATTTTCTTTTTCTATTTTTTTTGAATTTTTCTTCTTTTTCAGCCAACATCTTATCAATTCCTTTTTTAAAATATTTTTTGGGCGCCTGGGTGGCTCAGTTGGTTAAGCGACTGCCTTCGGCTCAGGTCATGATCCTGGAGTCCCGGGATCGAGTCCTGCATCGGGCTCCCTGCTCAGCAGGGAGTCTGCTTCTCCCTCTCCCACTCCCCGTTTGTGTACAATCTCTCGCTGTGTCTTTCTCTGTCAAATAAATAAATAAAATCTTAAAAAAAAAAATCTTTTTTAATTTTCATTTTTACAGTCATATTCTATCCCTTCATTGTATTTAACCTTATTTTTTGTATATATATAAGTTTTTCTTTCTTTAAAATTTTGGGATACAGTTTCTTCTAACGGACCAAAATATACCCTAAATCTAGTGTATGGCTTTGTTCTAGTCTCCCGCCTGATCACATTCTCTTCCCCCACCTTTTTAAAAAAATTTTTTCAACCAACTTCTTACCTTATCAGTTCCTTTTTAAAAATCCTTAATTTTCATCTTTACAGTCATATGCCATCCGTTTATCATGTTTACCCTTATTTTTGTATATATATAAGTTTTTCTTTCTTTCAAATTTTGGGAGGCAGTTTTTTCTTTTCTTTTTTTTTTTTTTTTTAAAGATTTTATTTATTTATTTGAGACAGAGAATGAGATAGAGAGAGAGAGCATGAGGGGGGAGGGTCAGAGGGAGAAGCAGACTCCCTGCTGACAGCAGGGAGCCCGATGTGGGACTCGATCCTGGGACTCCAGGATCATGACCTGAGCCGAAGGCAGTTGCTTAACCAACTGAGCCACCCAGGCGCCCCTGGAGGCAGTTTTTTCTAACAGACCAAAATACACCCAAAATCTAGTGTGGCTCTGTTGTATTTACCAGCCTGATCATTTTTTTTTCCTTTCTTTTCTCCCTGGTTTTGGGTCTCTTCTGATTTGTTTAGTGTATATTTTTCTGGGGTTGTTGTTACCCTGTTAGCATTTTGTTCTCTCATTCATCTATTCACCTCTGGACAAAAATGACAAGACAGAAAAACACACCTCAAAAAGAAGAACAAGAGGCAGTATCGACTGCCAGGGACCTAATCAATATAGACATTAGTAAGATGTCGGAACTAGAGTTCAGAATGACGATTTTAAAGACACTAGCTGGGCTTGAAAAAAGCATGGAAGATAGTAGAGAATCCCTTTCTGGAGAAATAAAAGAACTAAAATCTAACCAAGTCAAAATAAAAAAGGCTATTAATGAGGTGCAATAAAAAATGGAGGCTCTAACTGCTAGGATAAATGAGGCAGAAGAGAGAATTAGTGATATAGAAGACCAAATGATGGAGAATAAAGAAGCTGAGAAAAAGAGAGATAAACAACTACTGGATCACGAGGGCAGAATTCAAGAGATAAGTGATACCATAAGATGAAACAACATTAGGATAATTGGGATCCCAGAAGAAGAAGAAAGAGAGAGAGGGGCAGAAGGTATATTGGAGCAAATTATAGCAGAGAAGTCCCTAATTTGGGGAAGGAAACAGGCATCAAAATCCAGGAGGCACAGAGAACCGCCCTCAAAATCAATAAAAATAGGTCAACGTCTAAGAGTAAAACTTACAAGTCTCAGAGATAAGACAAAATCCTGAAAGCAGCTCGGGAAAAGAGGTCTGTAACCTACAACTGTAGAAACATTAGATTGGCAGCAGACCTATCCACAGAAACCTGGCAGGCCAGAAAGGACTGGCATGATATAGTCAGAGCACTAAACGAGAAAAATATGCAGCCAAGAATATCCAGCTAGGCTGTCACTGAAAATAGAAGGAGAGATAAAAAGCTTCTAGGACAAACGAAAACTAAAAGAATTTGTGAACACCAAACCAGCCCTACAAGAAATATTAAAAGGGGTCCTCTAAGAAAAGAGAGAACCTAAAAGCAACATAGACCAGAAAGGAACACAGACAATATACAGTAACAGTCACCTTACAGGCAATACAATGGCACTAAATTCATATCTTTCAATAATTACCCTGAATGTAAATGGGCTAAATGCCCCAATCAAAAGACACAGGCTATCAGATTGGATTAAAAAACAAGACCCATCGATATGCTGTCTGCAAGAGACTCATTTTAGACCAAAAGACACCTCCAGATTGAAAGTAAGGGGGTGGAAATCCTTATAACAGACGAATTAGATTTTAAATCAAAGACTATAATAAGAGATGAGGAAGGACATTACATTCCTACTTAAAGGGTCTATCCAACAAGAAGATCTAACAATTGTAAATATCTATGGCCCTAACATGGGAGCAGCCAACTATATAAGCCAATTAATAACAAAATCAAAGAAACACATTGACAACAATACAATAATAGTAGGGGACTTTAACACCCCCCTCACTGAAATGGAGAGATCATCTAAGCAAAATATCAACAAGGAAATAGAGGCTTTAAATGACACACTGGACCAAATGGACTTCACAGATATATTCAGAACATTCTATCCCAAGGCAACAGAATACACATTCTTCTCTAGTGCCCATGGAACATTCTCCAGAATAGATCACATCCTAGGTCACAAATCAGGTCTCAACCAGTACCATAAGACTGGGATCATTCCCAGTATATTTTCTGACCACAATGCTTTGAAACTAGAAATTAATCACAAGAGGAAAGTCGGAAAGAACTCAAATACATGGAGGCTAAAGAGCATCCTACTAAAGAATGAATGGGTCAACCAGGAAATTAAAGAA
>NW_027781483.1:0-290 GCF_054177405.1 Leptonychotes weddellii | reverse complement strand
GATAACACTAAGGGACATGCTTTCTGTGAGGATCACCGTGATTTTTTAAAGTGAATTTCATGTTCATTTTACAATAATTTTCTTCATTTTTAAAAAAACAGATTCCTACATTAAAAAACAATAGAGGAAATTCTAATTTATCATAGTGAAAGGAAAATTTTGCAGACAAGTACTCTAAATATTGTTATTTTTTAAGGATGATAATTAAGTAAAATAAATGCTTATGTACCAAGCACCCCAAATTGAAAAAATAATTAACATGTGATTAAAGCTCTTTTTATTTTGTATTC
>NW_027781482.1:0-290 GCF_054177405.1 Leptonychotes weddellii | reverse complement strand
GGCTACTACAGCACATGTGTCCTTGCCAACATCACTTCCTGGAACCTCAGTCATACAATCAAGCATTTCTCAAGATGTATCTTTGATGTAATCTGAGGCCTAAGCAATGCTTTTCAGAAAAAAGAGAACCTGGTTTAAAAGATTTGGGAGACAGTGCAAACTATAGCCCTTCTCTTGAGCTTATAATGGCATGCTAAAAGAAGGATTTTGCAGCACAAAATTTATTTTGTTTAACCCACATTTCTCGCACATTTTTAAGTGCGTAGAACTGTGCCTGGCACTTTGTAATC
>NW_027781481.1:0-290 GCF_054177405.1 Leptonychotes weddellii | reverse complement strand
TCATCCCTTTCTAATTCCATTACTCATTATCATGCCAGACAGGTACCACCTTAAATACTACATATTAATTTTGACTCTTTTTGAACTTCATGTAAATGGAATCATACAATACATGTTCTTTTGCATATAGTCTTTTTTATAGTCTTAATATTTCTGTGAGGTGAGTGAGAAATAGGGAGATATTTACTGTTACGATGCAGTTTTACTGTTAATTTACTGTTAATACTTATGACTCAGTAGGTCTAGGGTAGACGTGAGATCATGTGCTTGTTTAAAAATCACAAGTGATG
>NW_027781480.1:0-290 GCF_054177405.1 Leptonychotes weddellii | reverse complement strand
GCAGTGATACTCAAACTCTACTGGGCATAAGAAGGACTAAAATTGGAGCTTTTACTTTTAAAATGGAATCTAAAATTGAATTTCAAAATGTAAAAATATTAGTTAAAGTTAGTACACTTTAGTACACTATAAGGAGTATTAGAAATACTCCTTAAATTCCATTTCAGACACCTCAAAACAAAATGGACATCTAGTAAGAATTTCCGATAGGCACTTGCCTAGGTCCTGTAATATCTGGGTCTGTGGCGAGCATTAGACTTCACTGAGTGAGTTCTACGGTTTCTAGGGCT
>NW_027781479.1:0-290 GCF_054177405.1 Leptonychotes weddellii | reverse complement strand
ATAAAACAAGACAAGATCAGAGAGGCAGATAAACCATAAGAGACTCTTAATCATAGGAAACAAACTGAGGGTTGCTAGAGGGGAGACGGGTGGGGGGGGATGAGATAACTGGGTGATGGGTATTAAGGAGGGCACATGATGTAATCAGCACTGGGTATTAAATAAGACTGATGAATCACTGAACTCCACCTCTGAAACTTAATAATACACTAGATGTGAATTAATTGAATTTAAATTTAAAAAAAGAGGGTATCTAGAACAAGAAATTTTGTTTTAAGCAATTTCTTTTT
>NW_027781478.1:0-290 GCF_054177405.1 Leptonychotes weddellii | reverse complement strand
TCGAAAGCGCAGTTCTCTGGCGTGAGTCCCCGGACCCGCAGCATCGGCAGCACCTGGATAGTGTAGGAATGCAAATAATCCGATCCTGCAGGAGGTCCAGGGCATCAGAATCTGTGAGGTGGGGCCCAGCAATCCGAGCTTTAAAAACCGCTTCAGGTGATTTGGGTGCACGCTGAAGTTTGGGACTGCTTTGAAGTATCGTGTGTCCCTTAGTTCGGGTGCTGGAGGTGACTCTTCAAATGCGAGCTGAGCTAAACCGAGCTGTTTACCTTCAGGATCGTTACCAAAGC
>NW_027781477.1:0-290 GCF_054177405.1 Leptonychotes weddellii | reverse complement strand
GAGCACAGGAAGATTTGCAAAGAGGTAGCTGTCAGCTCAGTGAAAAATACAACCCCATAAGAAGAAACATCCACAAATGAAATGGGGCTCAAGCATCCATGAGTCTCATGGAATCATTTTCTGAAAATATTAATTTGTAAAAATTAACTCTTAATAATTAAATATTAATTAACCCTCTTCAAACTCTTCCAATGTGATGGACTTAGCATTAACCATTTCAAATTCTTGCTCTCCTTTCCTTTCAATGCAGTCTAAAAATTCTTGAGACCATAGTATTCTATTCATTACAT
>NW_027781476.1:0-290 GCF_054177405.1 Leptonychotes weddellii | reverse complement strand
GCTGCCGCCCGCGCCCCGGTCTCATCCCATCCCCGCGGCTCCCCGCGGCTCCCCGAGGTCTGTCCCCACCTAACTGTGTGTTGCGGCAACACTGTTGGCAGAGACACATGCCACCCTTGGGGTCTCATTTCTCCCAGCCTGGAATTCGGCTGTTAACAAGTATTTATGGCCTTCCAGGCTTTTCTGGTTTTCAACACACTGTTTGCAAGATTGAATTTAAGCTTCAGATGGAGAAACTCAGCCTTGAGATGGTTGGGTGATTTCCCTAAGGTCACTCAGCTGGCCAGAGT
>NW_027781475.1:0-290 GCF_054177405.1 Leptonychotes weddellii | reverse complement strand
GCAGGGAGCCTTCTTCTCCCTCTGCCTCTCTCTCTCTCACTCTCTCTGTTTCTCATGAATAAATAAATAAAATCTTTTAAAAAAAAGTTTTAGTTAAAAAAAAAAGTATGGCTCCTAAAATGGTCAAAGAAACATAAAATTAGCTCTTTGAGGAAGACTCGGTCGCAGCTACAGCGGAGGTTTGGACGCCCTGCTCCTGACTCACCGCTGCTCGCTCTCACCGAGGAACAAGTCGGTCAGGAAGCCGCGCCGCAGCCATGTCTTTTTTAAAGACACCGGGAAGACACCCG
>NW_027781474.1:0-290 GCF_054177405.1 Leptonychotes weddellii | reverse complement strand
ATTGAATATTTAATTGTTACTGGACTGGGAAGAATTTCCATAGCAATGGGGAAAAAAAATCACAAAGAAAACAGATCTGAATATATACATGTTAAAGTATTTTGCATATCATAAAACTTCAAAATTCAAATAGAAAAAGCCAATGGGAAAGCATATCAGAACAACAAGGATCAAATAAAAGACATCAGGAGGGATTTCAAAGAAAATTCAAAGAATTCGTAAACTAATAAAAAAATGTGAAGCTACATTAGAAATCAATACACTGATAATTATTGAATAATATTTAATGT
>NW_027781473.1:0-3525 GCF_054177405.1 Leptonychotes weddellii | reverse complement strand
TCCTTTGATAATTTCATATGGTTTTCAAGGTGGGGGAAAACAATGTTTTTTTGTGTTATTTTTATTTAAAAAGCCTCAACATAACTTTGTAAATCATGACATTAAACCATACACTAAAATATTTGTCATATGCAAGTATATAAAATCATATTAAAATAAAGATAAGACACAAATCAAAACCACAATGAGATATCCCTTCCACCTCAGAATGGTTAAAATAAAAAAGACAAGAAATAACAAGTGTTGAGGAGGATGTGAAGAAAAAGGAACCCTTGTGTAATGTTAATGGGAATGCAAATTGTGCAGCCACTGTGGAAAACAGTATGGAGTTTCCTCAAAAAATTAAAAATAGAAATACCAAACAATTCAACAATCCCACTACTGGGTATTTACCCAAAGAAAATGAAAACACTAATTAAAAATACATATGCACCCCTATGTTTAACTGCAGCATTATTTACAATAGCTAAAATAAGGAAGCAACCTAAGTGTCCATTGATAGAAAAATGGTTAAGGAAGATGTGGTATATACATACAATGGAGTATTTCACAGCCAGCCATAAAAAGGATGGGATCTTTCATTTGTGGTAACATGGAAAAACCTAGAAGTTTTTGTGCTAAGTGAAATAGGTCAAACTGAGAAAGACAAATACCATATGATTTCACTCACATGTGAAATCTAAAAATCAAAAAATGAATAAACAAAAAGCAGAATCAGACCTATAAACATAGAGAACAAATTGATGGTTGCCAGATGGAAGGGGAGTTTGGGAGTGGGAAAAATGGGTGAAAAGGGGTAGATGATATGGCTTCCAGTTATGGAATAAATAAGCCATGGAAATAAAAGGCACAGCACAGGGAACATAGGCAATGATATTGTAATAGCGTTATATGGTGGCTGAGGGCAGCTGCACTTGCGGTGAGCACAGCATAATGTACAGAGGTGTTGAATCACTATGTTGTACACCTGATATCAATGTAATATGTGTCAATTATACCCAAATTTAAAAAAATATAAGAAAAATCAAGAGAGGACCACTGCACAGTATGGTCAGAGCATATAATAAAGTGAATGTCAAAGGATGAAGAGAGATGAGGTGAGGGAGATATCTCTAAAGCCTTTCCATGTTTAATTAAACAGCCTGGGAATTACATTGAAAGGGATAATTAATAGCTAAAAAGATTCATCTAGGTTAATGTCATGAAATTTTACCTGGTGACTTTGGGGTTTATGCGTTAGAAGTGAATGAGATTGAACACAAGAAAAACAATAGGTTCTGATGATAATGATGATAGACTGAAGAAACACTCAGAAGATACTGATGGGAAATGCCAGTAGAGACCAGAGATGTAGATGTACTTGAGATATATTTAAACAGGGCCATCAGCAAAACTAGGTGATTCAATGTGGAGTGCGAGACAGAAAGGAGAATAAATGTTGGTGTTCAAGTTACTCACTTGAACAATTAGGTGTATTAACAAGGCATGTACTAAGAATGAAATCACAAGAAAGGAGCACGACAGATGAACACCTACTATGTGGTAGGAGCTATTCTGTTTGCTTTCCATGCATTATCTTAATCAATTTTCCCAATAACTCAAACAAGGGAAGAAGTCTCAGACAGTTTATTTAAAAATATGTCTAGTGTGAGAGGAACAAGATGGTGGAGGAGTAGACCTAAATTTCATCTGGTCCCAGGAATTCAGCTAGATAGGGATCAAACCATTCTGAACACCTATGAACTCAACAGGAGATTGAAGAAAAGAATAGCAGCAACTCTCTGAACAGAAAAGTGACCACTTTCTGGAAGGTAGGACATGTGGAGAAGTGAATCCGAGGTGATATTCGGGAAGATAGATGGCAGGGGAGGGGGCCTCCGTCAGCCGTTACTGGCAGGTGATAGAGCAGTGGAGCACAAAATCAGAACTTTGAGAAGTCCTGGAACTTTTAGAAGTCTGCTCTGCTTGGGATGTCGCTCCAGTGGCTAAGTGGGGGGTGGAACCCTCACTGGGACAGTGTGGTCTCAGGACCCT
The DNA here is from genome assembly GCF_054177405.1 of Leptonychotes weddellii. Taxonomy (NCBI): domain Eukaryota; kingdom Metazoa; phylum Chordata; class Mammalia; order Carnivora; family Phocidae; genus Leptonychotes; species Leptonychotes weddellii. The sequence goes on along the minus strand of NW_027781473.1, from coordinate 1,491 downwards.
CGGGGTCACAGAAAGACCGGGGGTGCCTGAGTGTGGCAGAGCTCCTAGGTATTGGAGCGGGGAAGCCAGCTGCAGAGACGGAACCAAGGAATGGGCTCTCAGCTCGGGGTTGCCATAACCCGTGATCCCCTTCTAGCAGGGACCCAACAAGCGGCAGATCTGGGGAGACTCCCCTTCCTCCCCCAGGGAGGAGCAGCGCAGGAGCACACCCCAGGAATCTGCTGGGTTTGGAGACTCCAAACGGGGTCGTGTGCCAGAGATAGAAATGCTCAGACACAGGCCAGGTGAGCATGGACTGCGGCCAGAGACTGGGGAGACAGGAGTGATTGACTGCTTTTCTCTGGGGGCTCACTGAGGAGTGGGGCCCCAAGTTCTCTGCTCCTCTGGGGCAGAGATTGGGAGGCTGCCATTTTCACTCTCGTCCTCCAAAGCTGTGCAGAAAGCTTGCAGGGACCAAAAGCTCCCAAGAGCAACCCCGAGCATATTACTTAGCCTGGCCCCTGGCAAGGGCAGGGCAATTCCGCCTCGGGCAAAGACATTTGCGAATCACTGCAACAGGCCCCTCCCCCAGAAGATCAGCAAGAACAGCCAGCCAGACCAAGTTTACTGATCAATGAGAATGGCAGAAGTCCAGCACTAGGGGAATATAGCACATAGAATTCATGGCTTTGTTCCCATGATGCTTTACTCTTTCAAAGTTAATTTTTAAAATATTTTTTTTCTTTTTCTATTTTTTTAGTTGAATTTTTCTTCTTTTCTTTTCAACCAACATCTTATCAATTCCTTTTTTTAAAGATCTTTTTTAATTTTTAATTTTTACAGTCATATTCTATCTCTTCATTGTATTTAACCTTATTACACACACACACACACATATATATATATATGGTTTTTTCTTTAAAATTTTGGGATACAGTTTATTTTAACAGACCAAAATATACCCTAAATCTAGTGTATGATGTTGTCCTAGTCTCCTGCCTAATCACATTCTTTTTTTTAAAATTTTTTTCATTCTTTTTTTCAACCAACTTGTTATCAATTCCTTTTTTAAAATCTTTTTTAATTTTCCTCTTTACACTCATATTCCATCCCTTAATCGTATTTAACCTTATTTTTGTATATATATAAGTTTTTCTTTCTTTAAAATTTTGGGAGGCACTTTCATCTAACAGACCAAAATACACCCAAAATCTAGTGTGTGGCTCTATTATTTTCACCAGCCTGATCATATTCTTTTTTTTCTCCCCCTTTCTTTGCCCCCCAATCTTTGGTCTCTTCTGATTTGTTTAGTGTATATTTTTCTGGGGTTGTTGTTAGCCTTTTAGCACTTTTTTAGCACTTTGTTCTCTCATTCATCTATTCTCCTCTGGACAAAATGACAAGGTGGAAAAACTCACCTCAAAAAAAAGAACAAGAGGCAGTACCGACTGCCAGGAACCTAAGCAATACAGACATTAATTAGTAAGATGTCGGAAATAGAGTTCAGAATGA
>NW_027781472.1:0-290 GCF_054177405.1 Leptonychotes weddellii | reverse complement strand
TACTTACAAGAGAAGTGAACGGTTTCTTGAAAGAGACATGGCACGACTAACAAGACTTACGAATGTCACAACTGTAGAGTTCTCTTTCCCAATTCAGCCTTCCTCCACTTGAAGGAACACTCTGCACCACCACCCTCTGCCCAAATACATCATCTTTGGAAAATACAAATATAAATACTTCTTCATTCAGCTTTTTTTTTCGAGCCCCAACATTTAGAAAAACACAATGGCACTGATAATGAGTGCTTCTAAAAGATTGGAATGCACCTGTCAATATATGTGTCTCTGAG
>NW_027781471.1:0-290 GCF_054177405.1 Leptonychotes weddellii | reverse complement strand
CTGAAAAGTCTCTAGGTTTTGGCCAAGCTTCCTTTAATCCACCATTTTGCTAAAGACCAATAACCTTAGTTACAATAATTAAGCAGAGAAGGACAAATGCATATATTTGAGGTTAAAGAGACTTCATAGCAACTTTGGACAAGTATAAAAAAGATTGATATCACTAATTCTTTATTATTTCATTCATCCAACATATAGGTATTAAATATTTATGCTATACCAGTCAATATGGCAGGCACTAAATATTCAGTAGTGAGTAAAACAGACACACTTTCTACTTCATAGTGCTT
>NW_027781470.1:0-290 GCF_054177405.1 Leptonychotes weddellii | reverse complement strand
GCTTCTCCCTCTCCCACTCCCCCTGCTTGTGTTCCTGCTCTCGCTGTCTCTCTGTCAAATAAATAAATAAAATCTTTAAAAAAAAAAAAAAAAGAAATCACCTTTATCTTTTAACAAAAATCATCAAGTGAAACTAAATTAAAATAACTAATTTCTTTTATTATCTTACTATATATTAAGGTAGGATCTGTGTGTGTGCATGTACGCACATGCGTGGGTCATGATTTATTGATGTGAATTAAACTGTTGAGTCTAAGGCCTTTTTTTTCCATGTTGGGGAATATGGTTAT
>NW_027781469.1:0-290 GCF_054177405.1 Leptonychotes weddellii | reverse complement strand
CTGGGTGGCTCAGTTGGTTAAGCGACTGCCTTCGGCTCAGGTCATGATCCTGGAGTCCCGGGATCGAGTCCCGCATCGGGCTCCCTGCTCGGCGGGGAGTCTGCTTCTCCCTCTGACCCTCCTCCCTCTCATGCTCTCTGTCTCTCATTCTCTCTGTCTCAAATAAATAAATAAAATCTTTAAAAAAAAAAAAAAAAGGAATTTTCCAAGACAAATAATTCTGGACAGGCAAAACATTCCTGCAGGATAGAGATGGAGAGAAGGCAACAGCAGAAGTGCCCAGGGTAGCT
>NW_027781468.1:0-290 GCF_054177405.1 Leptonychotes weddellii | reverse complement strand
GGCAGGGAGTCTGCTTCTCCCTCTCCCACTCCCCGTTTGTGTTCCCTCTCTCGCTGTGTCTTTCTCTGTCAAATAAATAAATAAAATCTTTAAAAAAAAAAAAGCCGCGTTTGGTGTCAAATATTAAGGAAAAATGTATATATCCATCTTTACTTGATTTTCTAGATATTCTCTTCAAAAAATTCCAAGAAACAGCTGGGGCCGGGGTAGAGGGCAGGAAAGACACTTTCCTTTTTTTAAACTAATAGACTTATTTATTTATTTATTTATTTATTTATTTATTTATTTAT
>NW_027781467.1:0-290 GCF_054177405.1 Leptonychotes weddellii | reverse complement strand
GAATCATGGAACACTACATCAAAAACTAATGATGTACTGTATGGTGACTAACAACAAAACAAAATAAAATAAAATAAACAACAACAAAAAAAAAAAAAACCACCAAAAATTTGCAAATGACCCAAATGTCCACCAACTGGTGAATATAAACAAATTTGTTGTATATCCATATAATGGAATACCAAATGGAAAGGTTCAGACACGAAAAGACTGCATATTGTATGGCTCCATCTATCCAAAATTCTGGAAAGGGCAAAATTACAATGACAAAAGGCCATTTAGGGGTTGGG
>NW_027781466.1:0-290 GCF_054177405.1 Leptonychotes weddellii | reverse complement strand
CTGAGCGGCAGGCCTGCTTCTCCCTCTCCCCCTGCTTGTGTTCCCTCCCTCACTGTGTCTCTCTCTGTCAAATGGATAAATAAAATCTTTAAAAAAAAAAAAAAAGAAATGATTACTACAATAAAATTAGCTAACCCATCCATCACCTCGCATAGTTACAAATTTTTTTTTTCTTTCTTTTTTTTTTTTTTTTTTTTTTACAAATTTTAAATGTTTATTCTGGGAGTAAATGAAGGAATTTCTTCATAGTATTTTATGGTCACCATCAGAACCCAAATCCTGTTTTCACT
>NW_027781465.1:0-290 GCF_054177405.1 Leptonychotes weddellii | reverse complement strand
GGACACAAATCCGTAGCACAAATAGTCACAGCATGCTCTCACCGCCAATGGATCTCTCCATCTACACGGAAGAAAATACATAAAACAAATTGCCTTAACAGAGTTTGAAAACCAGCTATTTTGTAAAAGACATTCAAAGGTTTTTTAAGTGTAAGAAGGTTTAGGAATCCATGTGTGGCCTCTTATTAGCTATAAAGTCTTTGGCAAGTTACTTTATTTTTATAAGCCTTAATTCCTCATTTTAAAACAGGGGCAACAATGCCCAGCGGAGGAGAACAATAGGATGATAT
>NW_027781464.1:0-3525 GCF_054177405.1 Leptonychotes weddellii | reverse complement strand
TACCCTTTCGGATCCCTACTTTTGTATCTTTGGGGTAAATACCCAGTAGTTCACAGCCAAATTCTTGAAGGCATTTTGTGCAATCACTGTTCCCACTCACTTCCCAATTCACCTCCAAATGGCTTTTGTCCCCATCCTGCCACTGAGATGGTTCTCGTTAAGATCACCAATGACCTCCAGAATGTAAGTCCAAGGGCACTTGTTTGGCATTGCTTGCCACACCTGCCACCTTGAAACTCTCCTTTCTTAGTCTCCATCATGCCTTACTTCCCTGGTTCTTTTCTTGCCTTTCTGGCTATTCTGCTTTGAGTCTTCTTTATGCAACCCTTAAATGTTAGAGCACCTCAAGTCTCAGGCCTAGGCACCCTTTGCTCATCACCCCATTCTTTCTCTCTTAGGAATCTCTCCAACCTGTGAATTGGTATGTGTGTGATTTTCGCTAATTTTTTTTTTAGAATTTTGTTTATTATGTTATGTTAGTCACCATTAAGTACATCATTAGTTTTTGATGTAGTGTTCCATGATTCATTGTTTGTGTATAACACACATTTTTTTCCTATGTCATAGGACTATAGTCTCTTTGAGGGCAGGAATTTTGTATGTGTTGCTCACTGCTCTATCCCCAGTGTCTGCCGAGTACGCGGTATGCAATAGATGCTCAGTAAATAGATGAATGAATGGATGACAGAGGGACAGCTCTGAATTACTCACACCTCAAATAAAATTAGAAGCCCACTCTATTCTATACAACAGGCAATTACTGAATGTATACTATGTGCCAGACTCTGCATGAGTGGAGGCAGAGAGGACCCTGTCATGAGTCTCATCAGGGAGCTCACAGGAGCTGCAAAGCAGACATGGGGAGGAGGGCTGTGACAGAGGCTGGGTCTTGCTTTCTGCTTCCAGGTGGGGAGAGGTTGTTACCCTGTGGGTTAGAGCAAAGAATCAGACCCAAGCGGGTCTGGCTCTGGGCATAACTGCTGGCCCATGTCTTTTCTGGAGTGGGAGGGGGATTGAAGAGCCACTAATAACTTCCATTTCATCACTGAAAATGGTGAAAAAATAAAGGGCCGTTCATGACCACACAACTTCTAATTAAACAGAGCAGGTGACAACATTACTAAGTTGTAGGCATTGAGTTTGCCCTGGATATTTGGATGCTGGGGAATGGAGCAGCTTGCTGGCTACTCTTGGCTTAACCTGAGGGCAGGGTTCACTTCTTTGCAACTTTCAAGTGCTCTCAGAGATGATGAAGTGGGTGACTGATGATGTGATATTCTAGAGCCTATTATTTTCCTATAAAGTGAAGTATGTGAAACCTGCTTTTAGTAATTTCTATAGCAGGGAATGTCATAGAATAAAATTTCCCAGTCTTGCGGAAGCTGTAGTCTTTGCTATGGATGAAGCATACAATTTAGAACTTGAGCTTTGCCAGTGGTGAGGAGGAATGTGAGTGTGTGTGTGTGTATGTGTGTGTTTGTGTATCCCAGGTTGACCCTGCTGTGAAATGGCACCCATGCACCTGTGGGGCAAAACTCCTGTGTCAATGCTCAGCTTATGTGACCAGCTCAATTTGTTGGGACTGCTAAAGGAAGAAGATGAGCATTCCAGTGCCAATAATCTAGTGAAAAGAGAGTTGGATCTGGAAAGGTGAATCTTAGGGAGGAGTGGGGATTTCTCTTTTTGCTTGTGTTTCTTTCTTGGCTCTGGACTTTGAGGAAGGCAGATGATCAGGCTTGTCCCACTGGGTGGTGGCTGCCGAGATGTTGTCTGCCATATGGATGCTGGCCAGGAGCAAGGATGGGCCAAGACTTGTGGGCCCTGGAGATCAGCCAAATGCAGTTGCTGCTTGGGCCCCTGCCCTGCTAATTTCCCCTTTGGGACCCCTAAGACTTCAAAGTCTTGTTTAAACGTTCCAGCCTTGCCTCGGCTATGATAAAGGGAACAAAGGAAAAAAGTGTTGGCTATGCTTGGAACAGAGTATTAAGGAGAGAGCCACATTCCTCCACTAAAGCTAGAACAGTGTTGGTAGTTAATTAGTATTACACCCCCTTCCCATCCAAAGGGATGATGAATCTCAGAAACACAGTTGGGCTGTGAGGTCTCACTTCCCTTATCCATGTGGCGAGCCTCCCCCATTGCCAACCTTGGAAGGTCTTGGTTATGGCTTGATCAGGAGAAATGGTGATTTTGTCATAGGTCTTCCTGCCCAGCCATTGACTTCCACTCCGACTGTAGTGTCTGGAATTTCAACATTAGGTTCCTACCTTTGTATTAAGATAGTGTCCTCTCCAGGGTCCCTTTTTGAAATGCAGCTCATCCTATCTCAGTGAAATTGTCCTCCTTGAGAGGAGGAAGTTATGGTGGCCTGTGGGATTAGTTGATAAAAGTGGAGAATCTGAGATGTTATAGAGAGATTGAGCAGTGTGTAGGGCAAGGTACTAACAATTGTCATGATTTTGCCAAGGGACGTCCCTAGCACAGACTCCTTACTGTCTGGTTCAAGTGTAGATTCAGCATCAGTCCAGCCACCACTGAAGGCCAGCAGGGACTCAGCTGCTTGTTTCTCTGTAAGTCTTAGGATCCTCCTCCCCTGACTTGATGCTGATTGGCTGGGCTCAGCCATTTACCTGCATCTTTTAATTCTGAGCTTGTTCCTGCCTGACAGAGGGGTACTCCCTGAGCCTTAAGGCTCACTCAACCCCAGATATCTTGATTTGATGAGGGATTTGGAAGGAAATCTCTCTCCCTACAGAGGTCTGAACATCCTATCACCCCTCATTATAACACTTCTTATCAGAATTGACCATAGGGATACATTTATGACCACTGTTTCCAAGTAAAGTATATCCAAAGGTCATAGCATTTTTTTTCCCTGTAAATGTTTTCAAAACTATGTGCTTATGAACTTTTTAGAAACGTATACAAACCCTATGCCTTGATTTAGAAATCCTAATGCCTTGGTCACTAGAATATATGCCTCCTTAATTCTAGGGAAATTCCTCTCCTATGTTGTAGGTCCTTAGGCTTTGCCCTGATGGTGGTGGTGGTGGTGGGAGGGGGTCTAATGGCATGAGCACCTGTAATTTTCTTCACAGATACTGCATCTTAACCACAGAAAGGTTATGTAAATGGACAAAGTGCCAATTCCATTCTGATGGCTCAGAAATTCTTGGAAGAAGTTCCATTGTACATTTCCTACATAGCAATACTCCCACTCTCAAACCTGTTCATCCACTCTCAACGGAAGCCAACTAGAGGTTTGACATTTTCCATCTCCTGGTGGAGGACCGAGAAGAACCTAGGTGATAATATGTATGGTTTGAGTGTTGCATTTCATGGGGGAATAAAAGGGCATGTCTCTCTTTTCTTTTTTTTTTTAATTTTATTATGTTATGTTAGTCACCATAAATACATCATTAGTTTTTGATGTAGTGATCCACAATCCATTGTTTTTGTATAACACCCAGTGCTCCATGCAGTACGTGCCCTCCTTAATACCCATCACCAGGCTAACCAATACCC
>NW_027781463.1:0-290 GCF_054177405.1 Leptonychotes weddellii | reverse complement strand
TTTTTTTTTTTTTTAAAGATTTTATTTATTTATTTGAGAGAGAGAGAATGAGAGAGAGCACATGAGAGGGGGGAGGGTCAGAGGGAGAAGCAGACTCCCTGCCGAGCAGGGAGCCCGATGTGGGACTCGATCCAGGGACTCCAGGATCATGACCTGAGCCAAAGGCAGTCGCTTAACCAACTGAGCCACCCAGGCGCCCTCACAACTGACTTCTTAACAAAAGCAATATAAGCTCCAAAGCAATAGACTGATAGTTTCAAACTGTTGAATGGGAAGAACAAAGAACTGCC
>NW_027781462.1:0-290 GCF_054177405.1 Leptonychotes weddellii | reverse complement strand
TCACAGGCCGGGGGAGCACGGAGTGCAGCTGGAGACCAGGGAGACGGGAGTGATTGACTGCTTTTCTCTGGGGCTCACTGAGGATTGGGGGCCCGAGTTCTCAGCTCCTTGGGTGGATTGGGAGGCCGCCATTTTCACTCTCATCCTCCAAAGCTGTACCAAAACCTTGCAGGGAACAAAAATTCCTGAGAGCAAACCCAAGCAGATTACTTAGCCCAGACCCGGCAAGAGCGGGGCAATTTCGCCTCTGGCAAAGACATCTGAGAATCACTGCAACAGGCCCCTCCCCC
>NW_027781461.1:0-290 GCF_054177405.1 Leptonychotes weddellii | reverse complement strand
TTAGTTTGTAAAGATAAAAAATCATACATGTGTTAGGAATTATTATTAAGTTCTGTGTCTATCTATCTATCCATCTATCATCTATCATCTCTCTATCTTTCCATCTACCATCTCCATTTAATCATTCCACCTCTTTCCACAAAGGATTTGAGGTGGCATTGATTAAATTATAGAATCACAGCTAATATTTGCCTAGTGTCCTCTCATTGGTGTGCATTACTTTATTTAATCCTCGTAATGGTCCTATGAGGGGAGCATCCCATCTCTCCTTTTACTGATGAGCCAACTGG
>NW_027781460.1:0-290 GCF_054177405.1 Leptonychotes weddellii | reverse complement strand
TCACCGATGTCCTCTTTTCTCTCCCCAGGATTCCATCCAGGATATACCACAATACCTTACACGCCATTCCTTCTTTGGTGTCCTCTGGTACGTGACCATTTTTCAAGCCTTTCCTTGTTTTAGATAACCTTGACAGTTTTGAGGTATAGTGCTGGGTATTTTGTAGCCTTCTCTCAATTTGACTTTGTCTGGTGTTTTTTTCATGATCAGGCTGGGGGTATGGGGTTTTTTTTGGAGGAAGACTACAGAGGCAAAGTGCCTTTCTCATCACATGGCATGATATGTATATA
>NW_027781459.1:0-290 GCF_054177405.1 Leptonychotes weddellii | reverse complement strand
TTTGGGGAAAAAATGTTTTCTATGCTTAAATAAATGTGGGAAATGCTGAGTTGGACAAAATAAGATTTATTTACAGAAAGGTTTCTCAGAACCTTTGCTAACTCCAGGAGCATTTTGAATCTCCTTGTTGGAGATGTAATGTATAGCATCCACCACATCTTTTTCTGGGGGTGTTTCATGGGTACATACTCTTTGGAAAACACTGAAGGAAATTCTGATCTCAGACTTAGAGCAGAGGGGAAATCTATGACCATCTTACCTTTGCTTCTCAAATGCAAGCTGGGGCTTAG
>NW_027781458.1:0-290 GCF_054177405.1 Leptonychotes weddellii | reverse complement strand
GGATTTGGGCTCAACAAGCATCGCTGGGTGAACTTTTTAGGAGTCTCAAATTGTCTGTGCTTAAGGAGGATGGCAGAAAATAGCTTGCCAATTTTGACCAAATTTGCATTGCTGCCCCACAACCTCTGAAAAACTGCAGGGCTTTCTGGTTTTCATTTGAGATCTGGATGCTTTGTGTTTTAGGAGTTTCAGTGATGACCCCAAGGAGGGGGCAGTTGGGAGATCCTCAGATGCTTCTGAAAGGAGCAGGAATTTCTTCCCCTTACTCAAAGGAGACATCACAGGGGATG
>NW_027781457.1:0-290 GCF_054177405.1 Leptonychotes weddellii | reverse complement strand
TGACTAGGAGGAAATACCTGTATTCTCTTAAACTAAGAAAGGAAGCTTTGAAAGGAGCTGTAGCACTAAAAGACAACTATAGTGGGAAAGACCAGATTAATTCATACACATATAATGATATTGTAGGGTATTTATGAGGGTGGATTGTATATCTATGGTTGTACTTATTAAGGGATTCACAAAACTACCTCAGGGTTCTCATTTCATTAACCCAAAACAGATGCACATTTTCTTTCTTTGCTTTAATCCTAAATCACAGCATATTCCATATATTGTGGTTTTGGCAGATT
>NW_027781456.1:0-290 GCF_054177405.1 Leptonychotes weddellii | reverse complement strand
CTATGGACTCTGAGAAACAAACTGAGAGTTTTAGAGGGGAGTGGGATGGGGGGATGGGTTAGCACAGTGATGGGTATTAAGGAGGGCACAAATTGAATGGAGCACTGGGTATTATATGCAAACAATGAATCATGGAACACTACATCAAAAACTAATGATGTAATGTATGGTGACTAACATAACATAATAAAATAAAATTAAAAAAAAATAAAGTGTCTCCAACTAGAAATGATCAATGAAGTGAGAAATTCTTGAGAAGGCCATGTAGTTTGTTTTTCTAGATGTCCTCT
>NW_027781455.1:0-290 GCF_054177405.1 Leptonychotes weddellii | reverse complement strand
GTGGGCGGCTGGTGTCCCAGCCCCCCACGGTAGCTCCACCTTCAGGGGCTCTAGCCAGGGGACCCACGAAAGAGAGGAAGGAGAAGGGGCACCCCACACCCTCCAACAGCCAGACCCGCACAGGTCACTCATACCACACCCCGTCCCACGGGTCTACAGGCGGAACGTGTGTGTCCCCGCATTCCCATGTTGAAACCGTGTCAGCCCCTTCTTTGTGGGGTTCAGCAGGCTACGCAGGTGCCACCCTGGCATGCAGGGCATCCGTCCTGCACCTCTGCACCAAGGAGAGC